>NC_064629.1:541544905-541844905 GCF_023864275.1 Schistocerca cancellata | reverse complement strand
AGAATTAAAAATTACAGTTTGTCTTTTAGCCTATAAATGCGTATTTAAGGTAAATCGTCAAAACAATTTTAGATGCTCAAATAACATGGGGCAGTTTTGTTCAGTAACTTTACGCAATGATATAAATTTCCAAACTTTCGTTACAAGGCCATGTAGAAGAGGAAAGCATGGGAATACCTATGCTCGTAAAGTTCGTGTGGCTGTAGAGGATTTCACAGCAGCGTTCCAATACAGACCTGGCCATCAGTATGTGAGGTCACAAGTGTGGACGCAGGCCTGTAGTCCAGGTGGTGTTGGCTAGAAGTGACCGGCAGAGTTTCTCCTGAGCAAGCTACTCCCTGATGAAAAAACACACGATCAACAACGCTAAACGACCTTACGTGATCAAATGAGTAATATTTACGAAAATGGTGGTGTCACCATCCCTTTTACCTGTGAAAAGATAGCGCCAGCGATAGCTAAACTTAAAAGTAGAAAGGCACCTGGCCCAAATGGAACACTTTCGGAAGCTCTTAAAAGTATTGGCATACGGATCCCCCCTTTCTAACGGACTTGCTAAACGATGCCTTACAGCAAGAAAAAGTCCCTGCTCTTTGGAAAACAGCAAACTCCGTCATTAAGAAATCAGAGGACAGGGACCCAACTGACCCCAAAACATACAGACCAGTCTGCTCCTAAACATGTTGGCTAAGGTACCGGGGTGGCTCCTTTGTGATCGACGACAATCATAGGGACAGCTCTCTTGCCTAAGTCCATATCAATGCGGTTTCAGGGCTAAACAATCAATAGAAAATGCAATCAACTGCACATTAGAGATAATACACGCGACCAACGATAAATATGCAGTTGCAATTTTAATCGACGTCGCAGGCGCTTTTGATAACCTTTGATGGCCCATGTTCTTCACTAGGTTGCCGGAAATGTAACTACCAACTGCCCTGTATAGCAGCTCTCTAGATTATGGCAAAAACAGGACACCAGAATGGGTAACAGGACACTAGAGAGTAGTCAATAACACAACAAAGGGATGCCTGCAAGGTTAAATCTGTGGACCAATGTTTTGAGACATTGCACTCAAGCCGCTGCTAAACAACTTTGATGCAGGAGGAGGAGATTAGTGTTTAACGTCCCGTCGACAACGAGGTCATTAGAGACGGAGCACAAGCTCGGGTGAGGGAAGGATGGGGAAGGAAATCGGCCGTGCCCTTTCAAAGGAACCATCCCGGCATTTGCCTGAAGCGATTTAGGGAAATCACGGAAAACCTAAATCAGGATGGCCGGAGACGGGATTGAACCGTCGTCCTCCCGAATGCGAGTCCAGTGTGCTAACCACTGCGCCACCTCGCTCGGTAACTTTGATGCAGATGACAGGGTAAATGGAGTAGTCATTTATGCAGATGACTTATTAGTTATTGTATCAGAAAACTCGTTTGTGCACTAGAAAACAAAACTACATGACTTCTCATATATGTAAGTAATTGGTGTAGCGAAAACGAAACTCAAAATAGCTGGAAAGAAAACAGTATATCTATTATTCAAAGGGTCGCTGAAACCGAACCCAATTATTAAACTCAAGAATGTTAACATAAAGAGGAAACAAGTAATATGATATTTAGGAATACATATTGACAAACAACATACTTTCAGTGTACACACAAGACAGGCAACTAACAATGTAACAAAAGCGATGCACAAACTCGAAAGCCAAATATCACACAATACTGACTATCTTTGAAGATCCTATGAATGTTTCACACAGCTCTCTTGGAAGCCGTAGTACACTTTTCGGTAAGTGCATGGGTGTACCATCTGTCTCTAGTGACCTAGAGAAACACACTGAGATGGGGACAGAGGAACATACTTCTCAAAAGTCGGTTGCTTTTGGCGTTACATCAATAGAAGCATTGTGTCTGGTTCTGGGGACTTGCCCCGTTGACATCACTATTCGCCGTAGAGCAGCGCATACTGGCTGAAGAGGGCAGACATGACAAGATTCTACAAATAACTGGGGAAAACATCGTAGATATTTGTCAATTAAACAGCCGCTGCTTTGACTCATGGCAATGGATGTGGGAGACGACCGACAAAGACTGTCGCGTTTTCTCCTTCTTCCCCAAAATACGAACGGCTGAAGCTGAAGCATGTGGATCCAAGTCATGGGGTGGTTAACTTTTTGACTGGCCACAGCCTGTACCCAGCACATTTGCACCGTGTGGGTCTCAGCCATAATGCTACGTGCACATGCAGGGCACATGGTTCTCCTGAACACATGGAATTACATTGCAATACCCTCACACATGTAAGACCTGTAACAGAATACAATGACGTGAAAGAAATGTTACATGATCCAGACAAATGGTTTGCTCTAGGTAACATCGCTGATAAGGTTTCAAGAATACTACATCACGTGTATATGCAAGAAAATCCATACGGCAGATCTTGAAAACACACAACAAACTCGACAACAGGATCTGTGGGGGAACACGAACTCAGACACAGCCACAGACGCTGATATGGATACAGACACAGACAATAACACAAACACAATAACAACATTAGATACAGATTCATAACACAAGAAGAATAACTCCTAAAAGAGTTAAGTTAATTACAAGAAAAGTAGACATGGCACACAATTGGTTCATGTATCTAAACTGTATTTTAAATATGATAACTAGATAATGTAAGGAAAAATGATTTATTTAAGCAATAAAACAATCATTACATCTAAGAAATACGCCATATGTGGAGACGAGGCTCGAAGTTTAAGTTCTGAGACTTCCCTGCCGCCTGTGGCACTTGTCATGCACACAAACATGGAACGTAACAGCACACATACAACATGTAGAACTGCATCTAGTTCCAGTAACACAAATAGTGGAAAAAGTACGCCTTACATAAGCTCTTAAAAGATGTAATAAGTAGTACTAGTTTCTTAGACGATAGAAACATATACACACACAGTCACTCATGATGTTTTTCACTTAGTAACGTAAAAAGATTTTGTACACTATTTCAGGTGGAACAGGCTCGATGTTCCTGTCGAGGCCCTCACACCTGAAATAGCAACATGAAGCATAACTTATATGTTATAGTTTGCTTTAACATTAAAAAAACCTGTTGATCACCGCTTTCCTATCTTTGCATAATTTCCTTCTAAATTAGAAAATTGTATTACTTTAACCCCTACGTTTCCTACAACTAATTTAATTTTCTTTGCAACTCAATGCTATTACTCTTGTTTTATCGCTCAAAACAAATTTTGCTTGTAATGTGGGACAATGTACTGCTAAATGTAATATTCATAAAATATTGTATTGTGTACGACTTGTTTTTAAAATATCAGGCAACAGATCTTAAAATATGTAATACATGATGTGAAATGAATGTTCATTTAACTATGGCAGTTGCTGATCCTGTTCCTACTGTTTGTTACGAAACTAAAAGCTCATGTTCCATTTCTCCCTGCTTTCCTACTAACTGCCATTTCCCGACATCCCTTGTCCTCGCTGTCTGCCTTGATTCTGATTAGTTCCTTCCATCCTTTCTTCGACTGTCCCACACAGAATTTTCCCTTCCTGCTCCTCGGTCGAAATGTTCCCACAGCATACTCTGTAGTATCAGTAGACGTCTTTTTCAGTTTGCCTAGTGTTTTCCCCACCATGCTCCAAACCCCCTGAAAATATTTCAGACAGGACTAACAAGAATTCTCCTCACTCAGTATCCTATACTAGCTCCCTTATTTATCATTCATGGTGAAAGTAATTCGGATAGAAGTATTAAATATAAGTATGATTGGAAAGAAGGTGTTAAGTTTGTGAAGGACATGAGTATGGATGCATGTAAACAAAAACGGCACTGTCTTGCTTTGTGCTTTGGCTACTGGTTTTGTACTTATTTAGGGATGTAGCGATACTACTAGAAGAATTAATTAGTACTTGCTTTGTTTTGAAAGAATTCGCATTAACGAGACAGTTCGGTTAGGTTTTTGTGTGTTTATAAACCGGAAAATGTGTCTAGGTCGCGTCTTGTAACTAACACGAAATGTGATCAGAAATGCGACTTATAAACGTAAAATTGCACTTTTACGGCGATAGCAGACAATACTGCACTAGTAGCTATCTTGCTTTAAAGAAATTTATACTATTAAGAAAATTTAAATAGATTTTTCAACGTTTATAAGATGTAAAATTTCGGTCAAGACAGTGGCTATCGACATTTAAATAACACGAGTTGTTTTTAAAATAATGAACTGAATAAACATCAAATATTTAGTTGCATAAAGAGAACAGACACTGTGGCACGTATTCAACACAAAGTAAATTAACACTCTTTACTCTTAAATAACTTCTTTTTATCCACGAGATATACATGTGTGTCCCACTTGGTGACCATCTTGAAAATAATAATATGTTGCATTAATATTAATCAGTGATTAAAAAGAATTGCAGAATGTCTGAACGACTTGCGTATCACAAAGTTTAAGCAGATGTTGTTACTCTACAAATTCTTTCAACGCCTCCTTTTCACGATGTTACACAATTTATTCCTTGCATTCTTCATATGTGTTGGAGAGTGAACTGTTGAACACAAAGCCCATGTCCTTGCCATGACGCCAGCTATGTAGGTAGATGAACTAAAAAATATCATGACTTGAGCAGCCAAAGAATGAAATCAATTCCACTGGAAGGAAGTAAGACTACGTTTTAATGTACCATCAACACTGACGTCATTAGAGATGGAGCAGAAGTTTGAAATGTTTGAAAGATGGGGAAGGAAATTAGCTGTTCTCTTCAAGAGAACCATCCTGGAAAATGGAGAGATTTAGGGAAACCATGGAAAACCGAAATCAAGATGGTTGGACGCGAATTTGAACAACAGTCATCCTGAATGCGAGTCTAGTGCACTACCTCTTGCATCATCTCGCTTGGTAATTCCACTGGATGGCATGAATGGTTAAGGGCAGGTGGGTTGGGGGGTCATTTTCAAGTTCTTAATACCTATGAGAACCTGGTTTATGTTAAATCAAAGAGCTCAATTAATACTGAGATCACTGCATTGTATACAGAAATCAGAGTGTCCTAACACTGCCCTATAGGGCAAGGGTGCCCCAGTTACCCCTCAGCACATCTGTGGACAGGCACAGCTAGTATAGGCTACCTGCCAAGTGGCCCAGAGACATGCTTCACGCACATGCACAAGTAACCTAGCCACCAACACCAATGTGCTCTCAGCCAATTCAGTACAATCACCTAGACTACAATCCAGCTTTCTGACTTTCTGTGCGTCAGTCGTTTGTCCACGTATGGCCTTGGTCAAGGTGTGGCACTCGAGTTGGAGCGTACTGACGTAAGTGAGGTATAACTGCGACACCGCACTAAAGTGTTTGTAACTGACCACAACACATATTTTAGCACAACTTTGGAAGCATTCGTGGGCGAAAATGGAGGCTTTCATCTTAGAGTAATAGCGAAAAACGCTTTATAGATGTTATAGTAATTCGAACATACTGTTGTCACCATTTTTATGAAAACTACAATGCTATCTATAAAAGTTACAACAAAAAGCATAAGCTCTGAACAGGTTACTGCCTAAGTTACTCAATCATAAACCAAACAAGCAGCACACAATTTATGTATGAAACATACGTTTTTACTTATATCAAAACAGTATTGAATATTTATATACAGCAGCGTTTATAAAATCCAATGAGACATCCAAATTGAGAACAGATATTTAATTACAACATATTGGCTAACATAGACTAATTTTCCAGTGACAACTGTTTGACATTTGTGTCATTTCTTTAGAGGCTATGTTCCACCAAAGTGTTCTATAATTCACAAGTAAGCAATAGCTTTATAATCATTTGTCCCACCTATTAAAGTATGAAAAGCACAGAATACATTTTCTCTGTCCATCATTGGTAAACAACATAGTAAATTTAACAATTCAAGTAAATAAGAGATTATAAAAAATAAGGAACGGCACGATAGTTACTGCACATCCTCAACCTGACCTGTCTTCAGCCATATTTTGCAAAGTTTCATCAGTTATATGTGAATATGCAATTATGTTTCATGAGTGTGTCTCATGCAAACAGAAGCAATTTTTATGAGATATTTCATGCCATTATATTACAAGTTTCATGTCAGCCTGGTTATTTGGATAATAATTTTATTCTAGCTATATCTTATTTCTGTGATTGGTAGTTTCAGCAGGGAAATAGAAATTAAATATAGAAATGATTCTATACATACTGAATTACATTCAACATTTATTTCTTTCAGACAAGTATGTAATACCAATAAAGCTGCAGTACCTATTTCTCTCTATGGCAGTCAGCGTGAGTCCATGAACCATACGCCTGCTGCATAGGACCATACACAGCAATGTTAGCTGAATAGTCATTGGTAGCCCCTTGGTTCATATGGGCAGTCAGTTGCTCAACAGTTGCACGTCTATTCACTTATATACATCTCTGCAGCTGTTGTTCACCCCTGGCATCTATTGCCCAAGGTCCACCACAGATATCTCAGCGCCAATTTTGGACAGCATAATTTTGCCACGTATGGTATACTTCAACCATGGTGGCACACGAACAGTTTAAAAACGTAGCCATTTCGGAAATGCTTCCAGCCCCAGCCCAAAAGCCAATGATCATGTCGTTTTGGATGCCAGATAAATCACTCCGTTTCTGCATTACGACAACTACTACACTGTTTTCTGCATTCCACAAACACGTTTCATATATCTTCCACTGCTAGTGGTGCTACCTGCCATCTCAATGTTAACGTCGAACATAGGCGATGGTCACATTAATGTGACTGGACCATGTATAAAGATATGTATATAGACGATAGTTCTGAATTTGCTGAGATATTCTATTCATAATATGAAATGGATGTGAACCAGAAATTATACCAGACCCAACAGAAAATTTCTGCACACTTGACACAGAGGAAATATGACATATATTAGAAGTTCACCTGTATCACTTCACTTCTATGTCCATGTTTGAAACTATAAAGTTTCCCTGATGTGATTAAAAAATTGGTCACATACAGGGAAATGATCCTGCTATCAGCCGCATTACAAAAATTCTAGTAGTAGTAGTAGATGTTGGCAGCCATTAGATGAAAATGCCATAAATGATATATTATGAAAAAATGCTGGCCAGATTCTGAATAAGCCCCATTTGACAGTTATTAGCGAAATTTAGGAATTCTCAGAACGAAAATTATTTAAACCAACACTCTAGGAGGTTGTACAGGACAATGAAAAAAACTTTTTCTAATGTGTTTTCCTGTAATGACAAAAAGAACACAAACAAGTTTTAATTCATTATTACCAAAGAACAATATTAACGCAACACACTTACTTCTGCCACACTAGATATTCAAGAATACCTGCACTGACTTGTAAACAGTTGTTATACTGGTGGGTCGTTTTCTGTTTAGCATGGTCAGAGGCTGCTGGAGTGTCCTTAATTCCTACAGCTGTTGCTACTATCTGGGCAACCAGATCCTATTCTGATTCAACATGGGTTTCACAGACGATGTTGCACTTTCTTCTCACAGAAAAAAGTCCAGAGGGGTCAGATCAAGGGGTCGAGCTACAGGACCACCACTTTTCTGCAAACTATCAGCCCAAGAATTGACACACAGAACGACTGAAATGTTCCAGTGCCTCGTCATGCTGGAAGCACATGCACTTGCGCCGTCTTGTAGAGAGTGGTATACCATCCATCAACTCTGGCAATGCTCTAGCGCGGAAATTGTAATAATGCCTATCATCTAATGGCCTAGGTAGGAGACATAGTCCAATTAAACAGTCACCTCAACACCTGCCCACACATTCACATAGAACTACACTTGCGCGGAATTTCACAACCGCTGAGAGAGATTACACCCTCTACCATATTTAAAAAAATGCTCGCTGGTAATTATGACATGAGCGAAAAATGTTTCTTTTGGTGTCCCATGCTATCTCCAAGGTCGGTTTAAATAATTTTAATCGCGCACAACATACGCTGATTAGCTTCTCATATGCTAAAAAGTCGTGTAACTAGGGCCTCCCGTCGAATAGACCGTTCGCTGGGTCTTTCGATTTGACGTCACTTCGGCGACTTGCGCTTCTCATATGCTGAAATGTGTGTAACATGCACCACTGTAGAAAGTGCATTAAAACTATTGTTTGTTTCACGTCTGAACTGTCTTTATTTCTTCACTTAGAAGTACTGACAGAATTTGGAGCTCTGTTTTATTTTCAGGCATTTTTAGCATACTTTATTTATGTTGATTGAACAGTCCATGTGTGTACTGCCAGTTCATAGTGTTTACCAAGCACAATATTTCGGTTCAAATGACTCTGAGCACTATGCGACTTAACTTCTGAGGTCATCAGTCGCCTAGAACTTAGAACTAATCAAACCTAACTAACCTAAGGACATCGCACACATCCATGCCCGAGGCAGGATTCGAACCTGCGACTGGAGCGGTCGCTCGGTTCCAGACTGTAGCGCCTAGAACCGCACGGCCACTCTGGCCGGCTACAATATTTCGGTGATTAGATATGACTTCATCATCAGATGCACTGGCGAACTGAACTCTTGGGGTCGCAAGGAGACTTGTATCCTGTCGCCCTGTGAGCCACTCCATGTGTGCTCTGCATCCAGGTGTATGCACTGATGGCAGAAGAAGCGGTAGCATTGGTGACTGTGGCCTTAACGCCTGACAGGGATAGCTGGCTATGGCAAAATGGAATATTGGCCCTCCATCTGCCCTGGCTGTTGCCTTACTGTGCTTGCTGAGTTATTTATGTTTTCTGTCTTACATAATGAATGGCTGTTAGCAGTAGAACACGTACAGATAAGACTTTTTAGGTCTTCCTGTATTTAGTACATTAATATTCAGTTTCTGTTGTACAAGATGTCTCTTCGTAATGTCCTAATTGCATTATGTTCAGTAAGCCAAATTTGCAAATATGAGACATTTGATTGACACACGTAACTGATTGGAGTAAACAGTTTATCCTGCAACGATCATAGTACTTCAGTCACTTTTTTTTCCAACAAAGATGTGCAGTCAATGCTCAATTTACTCCCATATTCACTGTGAAAAGAAATGATTCAGTAAAGTGGTCCAAAAGTAGTTTTATTTGTGTGGGGAGGGGATTCAGTCCCCCACCACGGTATTGTAATGTAACACCCCTAGTATGAATACAATTTGTTTATACTGTTACGACCTGAATGAGGTCGCTTTGTTATTGGGAGGTAGAACGAAGAGGGGGGATTAGTGATCCTTTATGTGCTGGAGCGCTAATGAAACATTATTCACTTAACAATCATTTATTTCTGAGAGTTTTACAGTCACTCTATTGTCTTCCATGCACTGCCTAGCAGTGACCATGCTGAGTCCGCATTGCTTGAAAATGTGAGGTGACATGTCAGTGCCTGGAGAGAAACTTGTTGAGTACAGGTCCTGTGTTGCCAGTGGCTAGTGCTACGGTCCTATCGCAGGAGGAGGGCGTGATGGTCTTGTGTTCCCAGAGTGTGGCGTGGATGTGAACGTCTATTGAAACATCACTGCTATTGATGAGTGAAGCTGCACTTAGGCTCTGCACCGGAAATATGAGTGCACCTGTTATCGTTTTACGAGATGGCGTGTAGGCAGAAGACCCAACACCAACATGGAGGACAGCCTGAGTAACTGTCCCAGGACACAGCAGGGAAGATGGTAATTCTACTGTCCCAGTAATGACCACACAGGTGCCCAGCGCCTCAGCTGAATAGTTTGCAAATGGGCAGATAGGTTTTTCATCCATGGAAGACTGCCCTGGTCCTCATCCCTAGTCAGTCACTGATGTGACTGGCAGGAATGCGGCTTGCAAATCAGAAGCCCCCTCCATGACTGGACGTCTGTGGGTCAGCCAGGTTGGCGGCAGTTTGTAGATACTCGTTAAATTCACCAAACCATCCTGCAGTTTAATAGAGGTAGTCTTCCATCAGTGTCCATCAAGCAGATGGAAGGTCCTGGCTCTGAGACTTAGTTTAAGGAGGGCAGAGGCTTTATAGCAGGTGGTGATATGATTGCCCCCCCCCCCTCCCGCCCCCCTTCCCACACACACACACACACACACACACACACACACACACACACACACGCTGGTAACCGAATGTGCTCTCGTTTCCTGAACCTGCCAGCTCTCGGCTACTCTAGTGTTTCACGTAGGAGTTTCAGAGCCTTCCTTTATTCGAAGTTTGCGTCCTGAAAGGTTTTTCTATGACATCTGTAAGTGTAGCTGCTACGTTTAGCCTTATTACAGTAGCGCATTCTGCTTATTCTGCAACGCTGTCGAAGTACTGAATCAGTTGCCACATGTCCCCTGCATACTCTGATGAAATAAGCTCAGAGCTTGTTTGTACTTCAGACCCCTCGTGTTGGCATTCAGTTATGAGACTGTTGCATAGCAAACAGATGCACTCCACCAAGCTGTCTCCATTGGTTTGTAACATCATTTTTATTTCTGCATCTACATACTATTCTACTGGACAAAAATACACACAAAGCACCAATATGAAGAAAATACTGCCGGGTGTGTATCTTTTGACATAACTCATGAAATGTTACTGACGCCATAGGCACTCCATAGCATACATTAGATTTTTAATGTTTATATTATTAGCAGCTTCTGAATTCATTTTGCAACATGAGTTTTAATAATTATCTCAATAAATACTTAACTGGTCTATGAGCTGGTGATTTGTGAAGTCAGAAACTTTTAAAAATATAAAGATAATTTATTGCACAGCCAGACCTACAATCACAAAGACACTGACAAAGAAAAAGTTTAAAGGAAGGCTAAGGCAGACGAAGAGTACGACTTGAGCTGCAAATATATTTATAATATATTAAAAATTAACTGAGAATGTTTTAAAAAGTTCAGTTACAGTTAATTTTAATGTGTTACTTCACAAGGTTTCTTATGTTTTAACATATCTTCACCTTTAGTAAATTTTATATTTGCTTAGTGTGATTCGTATTTTACTTACATGACAAACATATATCCTTACATTATGTTATAATTTCTTCATTCGTTTTGATTCTCAATATTTCTCTGTACTTACAGAGTGATTACACCACTCTTTCTGTCTGTAAGTAATATGGTGCTTTCATTACAGTTTCGTTTCTATATAAAAAATTATGGAACTCTGTCACCTTAAACAATGAAATATACAGTATCAATGTATTATTATTGTTCAAAAAATAGTTATTAATTTCAATTACACAAATGTAAAGAATCTTTCATTTACATTTATGTCTTCTAACCTTTTGTCATCCATAACTCTAGACTACAGGCACCCCAGTAAAGAGTTTTTATTTGTCTTTTTAAGCATCATTTTATCAATCATGGTATAAAAATTCGTACTAGTCCAGATTTTTGAAGTGCTTTCCACTCACTATCTGTAGAAACACCCTGAATGGTTTATTACAGTATAGTACCACTTGTCGTCTCTTGTAGTTCAACTCATATTTTCATCTGTGTCTATAAAGCTCTTAATCACATATTCTGCAAGACACTCTTCATTTCTCTTATGAAGTTATTCCTCTCGTTTTGTTGCAGTTCTTATCGAGACAGGAACAATAAGTGCTTGTACATCCTCAGACATAACACTTGCCTGACATCTGAGAAAAGTTATTAATAAATAAAAATACTCATTTACTACACATAACCAACTATATGTTGCTAACATTCACTCCTTTACAGTTTATTATGTTGTTTCACTCTCACATTATGTTTAAACATCTTTTCCATAACAACAAATCAATAAAAAAACCGCGTTTATAGACAGGTCAATGGTCTTTGGACGTCAAGAGAAACAGTTTATTAAAAGTGGAAAATCTCACACGAAAAGAAGTCAAAAGGGCGATGATCTGTATTCCCTTATCGCGGAATTGCATCGGTAGTAGACCGCTCTCACAGCATTGCCATTTCTCATTACTCCAGACTGTGAAAAGTTGCTGTGGCAGAGCATTCAGATCTCCAGACAATTTTGTCTGTTAGCAGTTAAGTCTTTGTATGACTTACTGTGTATCTGAGTCTAGTACAGAGGGTTCCAGACATGGATTCATCATGCTCTCTCCCATGTAGAATGGTGAGCAGCCCATCAATATTTGTTCCCAGAAAAGCGAGCTATAAGAATGGTTATGGGTACAAGCAGTTGCATAATTATATGTTATCATTTGCAGAAACATAGCCATAAGGGAGATAGTAAAAGCTTTAGAAAGGAACTTTTCTGGTTGTGTGGGAGTTATTTAATTAAATACAGCAGTCCTGTGATGATCTGACTGTTCCTAACTTCAAATAGTGTTACAGTCAATGATGCACGACATATAAGCATATATAAGTAAATAATCCTTAATCAAACACAGACCAGTTCTCTTCTGTTTAGTTGAACAATTATAATTATGAGAGGGTGGCTAAATGTGTGATGATAAGTAATCATGTTGATTCACTGTACCTGTTAGGTGTGTGTCACACACCACTATCCCCCTCCTCCCCCCTTCTCCAGTATCACCAGCTGCAATTCATAAATATTAAAATGGTCTTACAGTCAAATATCTAAGTATGTCAGAACTGCAAGATCGTCCTAAAGGAGTGAGTAGTATAAATCCCACAGGATTAATGAAGTACGCCAAACCAAAACAAATAAACTTTATGTGAAATCAGATTAATTTAAGCCAATTCAAAAACATTCTGTTCGTGGTGACATTATACACTGAAGTGTGGTAAAAGAAGAAATACAGTGTAGTTAACTATTACAAACTATGCAAACTGCACAAGCAGCTCTCCCAAAGTGTGCAGATCATGGCAAATACACATACCTCCCAAGTGACACTCATAAAAGTTGAAGTTTCTACTGCCATTTAAATCCAATCACTCGAAACTGCTTGAAAAAATTCTAATGTCGTAGATGCCCCTCTAAAAGTGAAAGTGAAGACTACATCTAAAGAAGGAATTAAGTCCAAATTTGACGAAAATGAATTGTTGGTTACACATACAGAAAGAGTAAAGGCCTGTAAGGTAAGGATTTCTGAGTTGTATTGATTTTTTTGTCTGGTTTTATAAAAGTTTCATTGTTGAGATTGCAGCAGAGTGCGCGCTGATATGAAACTTCCTGGCAGATTAAAACTGTGTGCCGGACCGAGACTCGAACTTGGGGTGCATGTGTTTATGTTCTCTTTTACCATTACCTTCCAAGTCCTGATCCTAGACTCTGGAATAACACTTTAAAATTGATAGCTTGGTTGATTTACGTAAAAATGCGTCGAACTCCATCTGTCTGGAGCTTCATCACGGATAAAAATCATCCGTTTGTTCTTCTCAGCGGTATGCTATTACATCACAACACTTTGAAATCTGTTACTATACATCGATAAGGAGTGCTAAAATTCTCGACATGGGCGCATCTCGAGAAATCTTGTGCACTTGGATGGGAGAGGACTGGGCAAGCTCCATTCATTCACGAGATATGGAATGTAGCTGTCTTCTTGTGGTCGGTTGCAGATTGAATCGGTAACGGTGCTACAGAGCGGGTTGGTCAATGACAGTGTGCAGAGGGTCCATCACTCTCTAATTTTACCCTAAGACAGCGAGAATGCTCTGTGACTCCCATACCCAGAGAGATAGATCGTAAATTAAGCACTATGCTCGAGGTGTCAGAAATAGGTAGAGCGCTGTCTGGTATACTTTGATGCTGTATGTGTTCGAGAATTACTAATGAATGGACGTACTGCACAGTCACACAGTCACACGTTCACAATGATACTCGCAGAGTGGAGAAGGGGTAGTTTAGTTGTGATACTGAAATTGGGAAACATGCTGTCACATCATTGGTCGGTGTTGAAATTACTGTAAAATTGCTAAAATTGTTCGCACTATCAACTGTGATGCTCATTATTAGAGTACATTGATGGTGTCTTTTCCTTCCCATCTGCGCACTGGCACGCTGTTGGTTACCACATAAAGATTGACTGATATCGCTTGTCTGAGTTGAAGAAAGAGTTTTGGTGGATGGACAGCACCGTCTGGGGTGGATAGCATCGAAACAGTGACCGCGTACATGACTGCAGTATGATGAATCAGTCAAAACGGAACGTAGAGTCATCACCCATTCCGTGACTATGACAGAGTAGTTTAAATGTAGAGCTCATGCATCACTTTCAGACTGTAGTTTGGAACCCAGCCACAAGGTCGCAAAAACTCCCGCAATTTGCTTATGTTTTGACTTCTTTTATTTAAAATCACCCAATGTTTGTGGCATATTATGGTAGTCACAGTGACAATATGATTTACATTGCGCCACATCTAGTTTTTTTCGTGAGACCATGGATCAGAGTGTCTTAATGTCAGTTTAGGACGTGACACAGACTTCGAAGTCAGGACAGAAAAACAAAATGTATGGCAGTGTACAAAACGTGTTACAGCAGAAAAAAAATCATGTTTCAAACAATGAGACATGGGCACAGGGAGCGTCTCTTGCGATTTACGGCATAGTCCGTGGGATATGATCATCTCCTGTAGTACAGGTGATGCAACCTTAAAGTGGCCTCTGCAATTGATCAACAGCTGTATATTTAATAGGATCATCCCGCACCGGCAACAGCAGCAGTTTGACAGGTAAATTCCGTGACGGACGGTGCTCTCTCTCTCTCTCTCTCTCTCTCTCTACGCTGGACCCACATCGCAGCTATGCATCATCGAGCCAGCAATGGCTCCTAGGTGAGTTCAATATCAGATGAAGGTAGTGTAGCTTTCATAGTTTGTAATTTTTCTCTGTTGGATGGTACAGAATAACGATGATGGCATGTTGGGCTGATAGACATGAATGGACGTGTATCTGCCTTAGGCTGTTGTAACTGTTACCTAGTTTGGAGATTCACCACAATGCGCGCATTTCCACCGTACGTTTAAAACACGGTCCTGTTGCACTAACGCGGGTCGTTCTATTTGTACATGGGTTTCAGAAGGTGGTTTATATGGCTTTTTTCAATTTCTGCTCAGTTCAGACTTAAATTGGAACAATGACATACGCAAAGCTGCAGAAATGGGAGCAGTTGCAGGATGCGTAGGGACTGACTAAAACCACATTGGAATTTTACTGTAGCAGATAGGTTCGAGAAAGGTGACTCGTCTCGAGATATGAGAGTGCCAGAAATATGATTCACCTGTGATTGTGATCATTAAAGGACTTGATTCCAAATCATATAGATCATTTCTATAGGATAGCGTTAAACTAGAGATCTGAAAAGCTAGTGTACATTTCTTACGACCTCAATCAGCACACCATGTACTACCGTTTGTGATCCTTCTCAATCTGTAATCGCCTATAACTCAGCGGATATACCGCAAAACCTCTGACATTGTATCGAGACAGAATATGTTGCAAATACTATACGAATATCTAGTGGTGTTGGGGAGTTGCAGATAGCGGTTTCATACCACGTTCCTTAGCCGAATCACTTTCAAAATTCAACGATTTTATCACGAGGTTGCATCGTGGGCTACATGTAACAGGACTTCTGGTATGATACTATACACTCCAGCGATCACCATCTCTGTATTTGTGTGGACAAAAAAACCACCTCGATTTATAAAGCAAGTACAGCTTTTAACATAGATGTTTTTGTGCACCTGTAGAACCAAGAGCGTTTGTGACAGTAACATAGAGCAGTTGTTGCGATCGGGTTTTTTTTTACATCTGGCCGATTACGCCTATCATTCTGACACAGTGGTATCACTCACAAGAAAAACTTATTAGACATGTTCACCCATCGCTGATTTCCTCTCAGTATTATTTCGTATCGCCAGCAATCAGTTATTGACGAAGTATTATACTTGGTAGTAGTAGGGTATGCGTAATAGGTTAACCTTGAGCATCAGGCTGATAAAGTATGTGTTTGGGTTCCGACATGTGCAAAGGTATGACTGTAGAATACTGTGATAGCAGAGGGAAGAGTATGTCAAGTCATAACAATGGTAGAGGTATTTCTATTTCCAGAGCCATGGCCATCAGTAGGATGTATTTCCGACACTTTGCTCATTGTCAGATGTCATTCAACTGAAACCGCAATCGTAACATTTAATTGTAAGTATAGCGATGAAATATATGTGTGACAAGTTTCATAGTATGGTTCTGTGTATGCGTGGTCTGTGGTGGGAATGATGTTCGTTTCCAGCTAACGGTAGTGTGTGCCCAAATGGGGAGGACTGTTGTAGTGTAGGAATGTAGATGAATTAACTATGTTGTCCTCTAGACAACCAAATTGTGAGCTAATACTTAGTATGTGTTGGACAGCTTTTTTGATCAAGTGGAAATTTGAGAAGACTGAATATGAAGGTGCGTTTGCGCTGGACTGTTATTCCCTCCCATGTAAATTGTCCAGTTGACTGCTTCTGCACATTTAGCGCCTTTATTTAGTTGAAAGAAGATCGATTGTGGTGTGTTCATCTAGCATGTGGAAAACATGTTTGGCGATTCTCTAGACATGAGAAACACCTTAGATGACCTTGTAAATTATAGGATGATTTGGAATCTGTTACATCATGGACATCAGTAATTGTAAGTGAACAAATCAGTTTCCTCTATTTGTTTCGAGTTCTCACGTCAAAGTCCTCAGAGGCAGGATAAGCGCTAAAATTTCGGGTTTGGAGAGAAATAATTTCCAGTCTATATCTTTGAAATTATGTTGCGCAATAGATCGGTAGGCTACTGCTGTGTGCTTGATATCGAGAAGTAGCGCGAAAATAGTATAATATTATGGGAAACCATGCGAAAATACATGTGTTCTTGTAATCCTGGAGTCTGGAGGTGGGTGTAAAAAGCAAGCAAGCAAGCAGGTCCAGACTAGAAACAGTAACGCGTTCGTGACGAGGGGAAGCGAGTACGAATTTGTAGAACAGTTCTGAGAGTGACTTCAGTCCACTGAGGGTGCTCTGGTCACCTGCCAGGCATGGGTGGCCGCTGATCTCACAGGGAAATATCGAGTGCTGTCTGTCTTCGCAGTATATGTACGAATGATGTAAAAGAGACGATGTATGGCGCAGGATAGGAATTGTATGTTCACTACATCGACACGGTACACGGTGATATATTTATTGGTTGGAGATCGGTTTATCGCTCTAATATTCAAGCTCCTGTCCTCAGTGGGAGAGCAGTATAATTGGGAAGAGTCTTTCTGTATTTGACGATATGCAGGGGCACTTTGCAGGGTTTAATTGTCAGTGCAATATGACGATCTGTGTAAAATAACTTTTTTTCCTGCTGTAAGTCTCAACTGCAGTAAGAAAGAAAAGGCGGATGGTGCTTCGATACCGACGGCATCAGTATTTCGGCGGGTAAATTCGATAAGAGCCAATCATAATGCTCGAGTCATTCACAAGACATTCTTTTATACTGGGATATAGGAGTCTCTACATAGCTGTGGGAACGTTTGTGTGTGTTGAAAGCAGGAAGGGTAACACGTGATGGACGGGGTACCATGTTAGGAGCGCTGGGAAGACTGCATTCGATGTTATTCTGCGCTATTTTCGTAAACAGGTTCTGTTAGGGCAAGAATTTTTGTGCATACAAGAAAGCAAGCGTTAACTCATGTTGTGGCAGTTAAGCAAAGTTAGATGCGTCTCACATATCATGCTAGGAACAATGCAGCGTGTGCTATTTGGCAACGTCTGTATCCCCAGGTATTGAATCAGCAATGGTGAAACACATGTGCTGCCTAGAGGTGTCTGACATATGAAACCAGCCTGAGCGCGCATTGGAGTTCTGTGACGTCAGTATAACACTCAGAGGACTCTAACTGTATACCCTAAAATAGAAGCAACTTTCACCTGCTCTCTGCAGGTAGCAGTGGTGTGAGAGCAATAGCTCAAGCTGGCTTGCATCTGGCGGCGGCCTCGACACGTGCATGCTCTTGGAGTGTCTGCGCTCTGCAAATAGGTCTTCGTTCCCGTCCAGTCGCGTCAGCAACGGTGCCTAGGTGAACACGTATTTCGATAGGAATTTCTCAGGTACAGAGTATGAAAGGGATGTCGCCGCCTCATGCTCGAAGGCACCTGTGCATGGTTTGGCAGCTGATGGTTGCGTCACTTCGTGGGGGCTGCCGGTAGCCTCCTGTGTGGTCTAGTGGACAGGGGACGGTGGGCGGTGCTTGCACATGTTGATTGCATGACAGTTGCATTATTTTGCTAGCAGGTCTGTAGGCTGTGCTATGCGTTATTTAGACAGTTTATGAGTTGATTTCATGTCTGCACATCAGTCAACTGCATTATTTAGGAGGAGTTTGCATGTCTGTACTGAAATTATTTCAGTAATTTAGGAGTTGTTTGCATGTTTGCAGAGCATTATTTAGGGGTAGTTCACAGGTCTGTGGGCTGTGTGGCATGACCCGGAGCATGTCAGAGTGTGTATTTTGTACCAGTGTGATAAATATACTATCTTTCAAAATCCATCCCTTAATAAATTATTCAAAATTAAATAAAGTACACTCCTTCCTCTCTCCAGCAGCTCAGCGCAGGCTGAGTCATTTTGCCCTCCAGACAGTTTTCTTGGGTTATGTCACTGAATGGACGACAGCAGCCTCTGGTGACAATACTGTGTACTAGGTCCAGACCTTGTGGCGACCACACTGTTTCCCTCGATTTCCCCCCACCATCTTGGATTATGTCACAGAATGGATGACTGCACTCTCCGGTGGTGGTACTGAGTACTAGGTCCGAACCTCATCGTGAACACACTTTTTCCCGCCATCTTGGATAATGGTACTTGTGTCATCAGCTGACATCATGGTGGCCATCTTGGAATAGAATATGTCACGGAATAGAAGAAAGCGCCCTCTGGTGGCGGTAATGTGTACTAGGTCAGTTGGACTCCGGAATCCATGGTGACCACACTGTTTCCCGCCATTCCTGCCCCCCCCCCACCCCAGACCGCCATCTTGGATTTTGTCACAGAATGGATGACAGCACCCTCTGGTGGCAGTACTGTGAACCAGGTCAGTTGGACTCTGGACCCCATGGTGAATACACTGGATGGCTGTACTGCATGATATTGTTTAAATAAAGACTGATGCATGATTTCGAGAGTTGACAATTAGCAAGCATGTTTGCAGAATCTTTTAAATGGATTATTATTTTGAGGATTTATAAGTTGTTTGGGTCTCTGGACATAAATGTATTAAATTATTTTCGAGTGGTTTGCAGGTCTGTAGGCTGTGCAATGCATTATTTTGGGTGTTTATAGATAGCAAATGTGGGTGCAGAGCATTACACATGAGTTATTTAGGAGTATTTTGCAGGTCCGTATGCTGTGTGGTGTGACCCCAAGCATATCAGAGTGTGTGTTCTGTACTACTGTGATAAATATACTCCATCCCTAAATAAATTGTTCCAAAATAATTAAAGTACAATCCTTCCTCTCTCCAGGAGCCCAGCACAGGTCACGTCCCCCCGACGCCATTTCCTAGGAGGAGGTGGTGTTTGGGTGACTTATGTTAGTGGAGGTAGCGCAAGTGTCCTTCCTTTCCCGCTATTTTCTTAGGTTAGTAGAGATAGCCCAATTGACCTATCTTCGCGCCAAAATTCAAACTTTGCGCCATTTCCTAGGATGAGGTGGTGGTCGAGTGACTTAGGTTAGTGGAGGTAGCCCAAGTGACCTATCTTCCTGCGATTTTCAAAGGTTAGTAGAGATAACTGTGGTGTGATGCATTATACTGTGAAATTTGAACTTCCCGCCATTTTTCTAGGGGAGGGGACCGAGGGGAGGGGTGTTAGGTTAGTGGAGGTAGCCCAATTGACCTATCTTCCCACCAAAAGCTGCCTTCTTGAATGACATCATCTCCACCATTTTGGATGATGTCATACACTGTTGCCAAGTCTACATGCCGCCATCTTGGATGACGTCATCGACGCCATCGTGGATACATCTGGCAACAATGCAGAGTGCGCCCATAACAGCTTTGTCTTAATACTGGTGTATAGCCTTGGTTGATGGCAGACCAGCAAAGAGATAAAATGTGACAACGTGATCATAATTTGAAAGGTGAATTTCTGTTTCCGTTGTAGTTTCTCTGACACAATTGTTTGCAGTTACTATTCTCTTGAATTTCCAACTCATTTAATACCCTAATAATTAGCAGTTGTTTTACAGTGCCGCTAAGTGTTAACAATGGATATAAAGCTCAGTTATTTTATTTATATTTTCTTCGTATATGATAGCGAATAGCATTTTTTTTTTTTTTTTGCAGGTTCCAAAGTTGGACAACAATCTGAAATCCAATTAATCTTTTCAACTTTGCAAAAATGTAATACAATGAATATGATATGGAATCGAAATCATGTACTCCTTCTGAAGACCTACATATGTGTTACTGATTAGTTAATTTCTTGGAATTTTTCCAATGATGTCGATATTTCGTTATAAATTGTGGGAACGTTAGAATAAACGGGAAATAACTGACGATTCCGTGAATTGTGGTTCTAACGATGATTGGCATGCTAATTAAGGTTCAGAACAAAGCACAATATCTTCCTAGCCTGAAGAAAATATGGATGGTAACACGTGTGTCAAAGAAAAGGCAGCAAATTTTTTCGTTAAACTAAGGAGGAATAAAACGGTAGTAATTAAGTAGTATGCAAAGGTATAGGAAGCCGGAAAATTGCGACGTTTACTTCAAGCAAACATGTAGAGGAGATGTGGTTAATAGGTAGTACTATGGAGAAATTCGTGGCTACATAAAGACGAAGCTACTTGTTATCTCCCGAAACCCTGTGTACAAAGCCAATCAGTCAGTTTCGTGCAAGAACTGTGTGCAAAAGCACAGTTGATCAATTCGAGTGAAAGAGGGATAAAGTTGCTTGTGCAGTCGATGAATACTATGTCACTCTCCTATTACAACACTGTTAGTGATAAGTATCAGTGGGTTACTATTTCCGCAGCCTTATACCTGTCTTCAGGAACCTCAAGGCAAATGAGAACCAAAAATTTAAAGAAAAAGGGGCTGTTTATTTGTAAAAATCTTCTAATCGATGTAGCAAAATCTGGAAAAATGGAAGAGAATGATTTTCAATAGTACATCCGAAACGTCTTCTTAGCGGCTGCAGTAAATAATTCATTGCTTTTGTTGGAGTCTTGGTCTGGACATAACATCACATCTGTGTTTAGGAGGACGACTATAAGATTCAGCCACTCGATAAAGAAATTTTTCGACACTATAAAACATTTTTCAGAAAATTGTTGGACATCGGACAATGTAATTTCTAATAGCTCTTGTCATTTCACGTTAATCAGTAGAGTAGCATTTTTAAACTTCAGTCATTTGTGCAATGCCAGTCTGCAAAACCAGATTTTCCGAATGTGATCAAGTATGCTTTTTCAGAATCTAATCAAGTATACTTTGTACGCAACGCAGTCTGCAGAACAACGGCAACGACTGTTTATTACTCTATACAAAAACCAGTAATTGCTGCGATTTGCCTGAATGCATTAGTTCTTTTTTAATCATGTGTGCCTGCTGCAAAGAAAACGTTTGTTTTCTTTATGCGATAGACAGTTCGCATTCTTTGACTTCTCGAAATAATTAAGGAACAGTTTAATTGTTAGTAAAACATACATTACTCAAAAATTATCATAAAAACTGTGCTACGGAAATTTTTATAGAATGTACTGTGTAATGTAACATCATACACAGACTGGATTTTTTCCCCCTTACTAGTCAGTTGTTTAACAGTCCGTCCCCGGCAGCTGAGTGGTCAGCGCGACAGACTGTCAATCCTAAGGGCCCGGGTTCGATTCCCGGTCGGAGATTTTCTCCGCTTAGGGACTGGGTGTTGTGTTGTCCTCGTCATCATCATTTCATCCCCATCGACGCGCAAGTCGCCGAAGTGGTGTCAAATCGAAAGACTTGCACCCGGCGAACGGTCTACCCGACGGGAGGCCCTAGTCACACGACATTTACATTATTACTTGTTTAACAATTAGATCTGCAACAGTTTAGCTGACGATATAAACTGCAAGTTATTCAAAAAATTAGCGATTTAAGACATTTTGGCATGGTTTAAGTGCTTAACATTCACAATTGTGCACTTTGGACTACGGGCTACGCGGCGCTACGGCCTCTTATCACTGCTGCGTCTGCTTATTCGCCGATTCGCGCGCCACACAGGAAGGGCTGTGAGTAACTTTAACATTTTTTAAAAAATACTTGCAGTGCGCCTTAGCAGCTAAAATTTCGACAATGTGTTTTATTCCTGTATGAAAAACTTCAGGTTAGGCGTCGACATGTCGGGCTGACGAGACAAAAGTTCCAAACACTTTTTGAGTAATTATGTTTTTATGGTTACATCCTTTGCAGTTAACTAGTACTTCATATTCATATATTTTCTTGTAATGTATTGAGATAGGACGAGTTTCCTAGGAGAACACGTCTGTCGTTTGACTGCCATTTTATTTCTATTCGTAGAGTGTTAACGCGTTTTATAACTGTGTATTTCATTACAGTCTGTATTAAACTAAGAGTCACTAGATTATAATAGAAATAAATTTGCCCTATGCTGTGAAATTGTGAATATCATTACTACTCTCAACCTCGTGCATATTCATAACACAGTTATTTGGTTACTAAATGTACGTGAGACTATAGTCAACCTATCCAATCGTTTAAAAAGATGCTTGTAATATGGTCATATATGAATCCTGCTCTGTATTGTAATTGATTTAGTTTTTTCAATAACTACTTGTTATTAGTTGGGTATAAACTTACTTACTACTTACTAGGTTGGCCACACAAACCTTAGTCGGTTTTTGACCTAGCCAGGCAGCCTCCACCAGTTTCCTCGGTCAATGGAGTCTTCTCCAGTTACTCCCATATTACTTACGAGTATATCCTCTGATCCCGTCAGTCAATCTCAGAGATTGTGTTCCCCTCGGTGTGCTGCCTCTGATGTCTTCTTCCACCACCTCACTGGTGATATGGCCTTCTCGCCGCATTACGTGCCCGTACCAGCTCAGTCTCCCTTCTCTAATGACAGCCACTACGTCGAGTGACATGTATAACTTCTGCAATTCGCGGTTCTTCCTTTTTCTCCAGTCGTCTCCATCTTTCATCAGTCCAAAACTCTGTCTTAGGACAACAGGCTGCATTACTGTCCTGTAGATCCTAATCTTTGTGGCGCTCGATAGAAGCTGGGACTTCAGCAGCTTTCCGAGTGCAAACCTTGACCTGTTTTCTGCCTGATTTCTTCCCGTTATTTCCTGGTCTGTTTCATTCCTTTCAGTGATTACTTTCTTAAGATTATACCATCTACATCTAAAAGTCTGTCATCGTTCTCTCTGCTGCCAACCAGGTATTTGGTAAGGTATAATTGAATGAATATATATAGAAAACATGATAAATTACTGACATCTACGGCTCCTATTGTTGTCACTTATTATTATTGCAAAAGTAATTGAACCTTTGAACCTAAAGGCTATTTTTTCGTTAACGAGTACGCCCAAAAGCTTAGAAATTTTTATTTAATTAATTATCTCCTGTTGTTACAACGCATTAACTGAAGATGTCAAATTTTTTTATAGTGAAAAGTGCGCTAACTCCGTTTTTCATGATGAAAGCGCCCCAGTTTATGTAAAGCCAGTTAATGACTTGTGGAAATAACGTCATGTATTATTTTTTCGGTTGATGCTTCCTTGGTCAGGTTGTCAACAACATTTGTATCGTCTTCTAAATGAAACAAACGAGCAGACTTTTGAAGACACATTCTGGAGACACACTGCCCGGTCTCTCGTCTGCGTGGAAAACTCGTTCGGGGAGAGTAGTCGTGTCTGCCGCCCTGCCTGCTTACAGCCACCCGACACGCTACCACTCTGCTGATTACTTGATCGTGCGAAGAGATACGTCCTAGTAGTCTTCATATTCGGGGAGCGCTCATGAAGTTTTAATTATCACCTCGAAAAATTTAAGCTGTGTTCGTGAAACTTAGTGAAGGCGTTAGTCATGGAAAGACTGGAAAGTTGCACAGGTCACACAAAGGCAACAGGAGTAATCCACAGGCCCGTACCATTAACGTCGATATGCAGAAGGACTCTGGAACGTATATTGTATTCGAACATTATGAATTACCTCGAAGAGAACGACTATTGGCAGAGTCAACAGAGATTTAGAAAACATCGTTCTTTTGAAACACAACTAGCTCTTTATTCACACGCGTGTTGAGTGCTATCGACAAAGGATTACAAACTGATACCGTATTTCTAGATTTCCAGAAGGCTTTTGACACCGTACCTCACAAGTGGCTTGTAATCAAGTCGCATGAGTATGGAATATGGAATTTACACGACTGAATTCGTGATTTCGTGTCAGAGAGGTTATATTTCTGGTGTCCCATAAGTAAGTGTTATAGGCACTCTGCTGTTCCTTATCTACATAAGTGATTTAGGAGACAATCCGGGCATACGGCTTAGGCTGTTTGCAGATGATGCTGTCGTTTATCGTCTAGTAAAGTCATCAGAAGATCAAAACCTATTGCAAAATGATTAAGATATGATATCTGTATAGTGGAAAATTGACAATTGACCCTAAATAATGAAAAGTGTGAGGTCATTCACGAAATTTCAATCACAGACTTTCTCCTCTAAATGCGAAAATATTTTTTGTCCTCCATCTACAGAGGGAGGAACGATCATCATAATAAAATAAGGGGAATCAGAGTTCACACGGAAAGATATAGGTGCTTGTTTCTTTCCACGCGCTGTTCGAGAGTGCAGTAATAGGGAATTATTGTGAAGGTGGTTCGATGAAACTTCTGCCAGGCTCTTGCGTGTGATTTGCAGAGTATCTATGTAGATGCAGACGTACGTCCACCCTTCACTGTGACACATATTTCCCAACGATGGATGACCCGGTGGAGACCTTGATCGTAGAGTTCTGCATTTTGGCTGTTCAGGAAACGTACCACCTCGGAAATCACCTCGTCGTCTATATCTACATCTACGTGAATACTCCATAAATCACACTTAAGTGCCTGTCAGAGGGTTCATCGAACCACCTTCACAATAATTCTCCATTGGTTTAAATGGCTCTGAGCACTATGGGACATAACATCTATGGTCATTAGTCCCCTAGAACTTAGAACTACTTAAACCTAACTAACCTAAGGACATGACACACATCCATGCCCGAGGCAGGATTCGTACCTGCGACCGTGGCGGTCACGTGGTTCCAGACTGAAGCGTCTAGAACCACACGGCCACACCAGCCGGCAATTCTCCATTATTCCACTCCCGTATAGTGCGCGGACGAAGCACACACCTATATCTTTTCGTATGATCTCTAATTTCCCTTATTTTATTATGATGATCGTTTCTCCCTATGTAGTTTGGCGTCAACAAAATATTTTCGCATTCGGAAGAGAAAGTTGGTGATTGAAGTTTGGTGGGAAGATTCCGCCGCAACGAGAAACGGCTCTGTTTTAACGATGTCCAACCCGAATTCTGTATCATGTGAGTGACACTCCCTCCCCTATTTCGCGATAATATAAAACGTGCTGCTCTTCATTGAACTTTCTCGAAGTGCTCCGTTAATCCTATCTGGTAAGGATCCCAGACCGCTCAGCAGTACTCCAAAAGAGGACGGGCAATCGTAGTATAAGCATCACTTTAGTAGATCTGTTACATTTTCTAAGTGTTCTGCCAGTAAAACGCAGTCTCTGATTTGCCTTTCCCATAACAGTTTCTGTGTGTTCCTTCCAATTTAAGTTATTCGTAATTGTATTTACTAGGTATCTACGTAGCTGAATTTAAGGCCTTTAGATGTGACTGATTTATCGTGTAACCGAAGTTTAAAGTTTAACGGATTTCATTCAGCACACATGTGGATGACCTTACACTTTTCGTTATTTAGGGTCAACTGCCAATTTTAGCACGATAGAAATACCTTTTCTAAATAGATTTGCGATTGATTTTGATCTACTGATGACTTTAGTATGCGGCAAACGACATCATCATCTACAAACAACCTAGGACTCATATTGTCTCCTAAATTATTTATATGGATAAGGAATAGCACAGGGCCTATAACACTGCCTTGGGGAACACCAGAAATCAATTCCGTTTCACTAAGTGATTTTTCGCCAGTTACTGCGAACTGTGACCTCTCTGACAGGAAATCACGAGTTCAGTCGATATTCCATAAGCACGCAATTTCAGTACAAGCCGCTTGTGTGCTACAATGTCAAAAGCCTTCTGGAAATCTAGAAATTCAGAATCATTTTGAAATCTCTTTCCAATAGAATCAACACTTCGTGTGTGTGAAGAGCTATTTGTGTTTCACAAGAACGATGTTTTCTAAATCCGTCTTGACTGTTTTTATCCTAAGACTGCGAGAATGCTCTGTGACACCCATCCGCAGAGAGATAGATCGCAAATTATGCACTATCCTCGAAGTGCTAGAAATATGTAGAGCGCTGTCTGGTATACTTTTGATGATGCATATGTTCGAGAATAACAGTGAATGGACGTACTGCACGGTCATCTATCTACATTCGCAATGGTTCTCGCAATGCAGGGAAGGGGCGGTTTAGCTATGCTATTGAAATTGGGAAACATACTGTCGCATCATTGGTCGGCGTTGAAATTACTGTAAAATTGATAAAATTGTTCGCAGTATCAACAGTGATGTTTATTATTAAAGTACATCAACGGTGTCTTTTCCACCCCATCCATCCACTGGTGCGCTGTTGGTTACCACATAACGACTGACTGACATCACTTGTTTGAATTGGAGAAAGAGTTTTGGTGGAGGTCCAGCACCTTCCGAGGATGGCTAGCACTGAAACAGTGATCGAGTACATGACTCCAGTATGAGGAATCAGTCGAAAAGGGACGCAGAGCCATCAGCTATTCCGTCACTGTGACAGATGAGTTTGAATGTAGAGGTCGTCAGTCACCTTCAGACAGCAGTTTGGAAACGGTCCACAACGCAGCCAAACTCTTCCAGTTTCTTTATGTTGTAACTGTCTTTTATTTAAAATCACCCAGTGTGTGTGGTGTTTTGTGGTAGCAGTAGTAACAACGTGATATGTACCATGCAACGTCTAGTTTTCTGTGAGAAGCAATGGATAAGAACGTGTTAATGTCAGTTCAGAACCTGACACAGACCTCGATGTCATGGTAGAAAAAGAAATAGTAGGGCAGTGTACGAAGCGTGTTACAGCAGAAAAAGCAATGTTTCAAATAACGACACAGGATCACAGGGAGCGTCTCTTGCTACTTACTGTATAGTCTGTGGGATACTGTCATCCTCTTACAGTACAGGCGATGCAACTTTACACTGGTCTGTGCAATGGATCAATACCTGTATATTTAACAGGATCGTCACTTACAGACGTCAGCATACAGACGGTATTTGATTTAAATATATGGGAGGAGAGAGATACAGTAAAAATCTTATGGAGTTCTCTGTCGGATAAAGTTAGTGTAGCTTTTATAGTTCGTAATTTTTCTCTGTTGAATCATACAGAATAATAATGATAGCACTTTTGGCTGGTAGATGTGAATGGGACCTGAGAGATGCAGATCTGCTTCGGACTGCAGTATCTCTATGAAGTTTGGAGACACACCACAATGCAGTAGCAAAATCCTCGTCCTTCTCCCAGTTCCTGTACTGTCTTTTATGCTACCTCGTGTTGCAGGAGCAGGCTTCGTTTGGCGCTAACCTGACACACCATGAATAGTTGGCGGAGCTATGACAACGTGTTCCCATTTACATCGAATGGCCAAAACACAGTCCTGTCGCACTAACTCAGCTTAGACTGTTTCTAAACGGGTTGCAGAAGGTGGTAGGTATAGCTTTCTCTGACTTCTACTCAGTTCCGACTTAAATTGGAACGATCACATGTGCAAAGCTGCAGGGATGGTAGTACAGAGTCTGAGGGGCAGTTGCAAGTTGTGTAGGGACTACCTAAAACCATGATGGAATTTTACTGTAGCAGACAGGTTCTAGAAAGGTGGCTCGTTTCGAGATATGGGAGTGCCAGAAATATGATTCACTAGTGGCTGTAATCATTAAAGGAATTCTCCATAGGATCCAACGCAGGTATGTGCTTGAATGGAAAGACTTGATTCCAAATCATAGACATCATTTCTACTGAAAGCGTAGCACTAGAGATCTGGAAATGTAGTGTACATTTCTTACGACCTCAATCAGCACACCATCTACTACTGTTTGTGATCCTTCTCAATCAACCATCGTCTATAACTCAGTGGATATATGGCAGAACCTTTGACATGCCATGTAGACAGACTGCGTTACAAATACTGGAGAAATATCTAGCGGCGCTTGCGTGAGGGAGTTGCAAATACCGGTTTTATACCACGTTCCTTAGCCGAATCACTTTCTAAATTCGGTAATTTTATTACGAGGTTGCATCGTGGGCTATGTGTAACCGCACTCCTGATCTGATACTACACACTCCAGTGGTCACAGTCTATACTGAGTGTCGCGGTATTTGACTGGAAAAAACCACTTCATATAGGTACGAAAAGGGGGTCACTATTCTTTCAACTACCTAGTTTCAACTACTTTTCAAGGTCATCCGACTATCCACTTTCCACAACCGAAATACATGCCCATGGGTCATTGTATACAGGAAATGTCTCAGGAATTTTGGTAGATTAGCGAATAAGACAAGCAAATATTCTAGTACCAAATCTTTATTAACTTTTGCATATTCATTTACGTACAGAAAACAATTCTTTCCTAATTTTTGGTAGGTGTAGCTTTAATAATGTCCAATTTAATTTTTAACTTATAACTTAAATCCACATCTGAATCATCTATTTCTTTCTCCAAGCAGTAATTTGAAAAATACAGAGAACGTATGTTTTCGAACTCCAGTATATATCTAATTTTGTTCCTGTAAACTACCTCCTTTATGGCTTTAACAATTAGTTCTATTCCTTCTGGCAGTTCTTATAGATGAGAACATTCAGGGACTTTAATTTTTCCTCTTATTTCTTGCATGACACTGTTGTTATAACACTCCACATCCTCCTGGGTGTATGCTGCAAGTTCTTCTGCTGCACATTCTTGTGGTATTTTGGTACATAACTTTAAGTTTACAACTTTTGCAAACGAATTGCCATTAAAGTTTGTTATTCCGTTGGTTTTAAGTTCTGCAAACGGTTGTTCTGTTGCTAAGTGTATGAATGACATCGAGCCCACCACATTTCAGTATAATGTATCCATCCTTTTTAAGCAGCTCTAAGGAGGAATGGAGTTTGATAAACAGATTTTTCGTGTGTCCTTGTACATAGTAAACATGCTCCAGTTCGTCGTTTTCGGCCAATA
This sequence comes from Schistocerca cancellata, assembly GCF_023864275.1. NCBI lineage: Eukaryota > Metazoa > Arthropoda > Insecta > Orthoptera > Acrididae > Schistocerca > Schistocerca cancellata. The sequence continues at coordinate 541,815,503 of NC_064629.1, read as the reverse complement.
TTCCAACATATGGCCACTTACCACTTCTCTTTACAGTAAACGCTATTATCTTGTATTCCCCCGTTGTAGCTAGATTTCTCCACACACTGTGTTTAAAGCCATATGTAAACCTGGCCTATAGCCTCTTCCTTTTGAATTTGCAGCTTATATTCTTCCTTTATAGCAGTTGTCTTTGTATAATCTAGTTTTCTTTACTTCGATGTCTTCCATTTCCAGTTTCCTTTTCTGTGCACATAACACATAAACTGCATTTAAAGGTGTAATTTTTTTAATGGAAAATGATTTTAGTCTTTGTGATACATTTATTCTTTTTCTTAGGACTTGTGGAATAACGTTGCTCGTGTCAACCAGTCCCTATTCCGTAATATCTGTATCGGACGGTATTGTTGAGAAGTGTTCTAGACTGAGAAAAATAAGTTTCTCCTGCTGTAACATAACACTTCTGTATAATACTTCTATTGTCTTTATTCGAGTCAGAGTTTAAGAATGTCCGCATAGTTTATAGGTAGATAATTAAAACTGTATGCAGACAGAACACAGTTGATAAGCTTTTCTCTGTCTGGAGTATCTGGAAGACTTACTTGTACACCTGTCAATTTTCGGGTATTCTTATTACCCCAGTACACAAACTGCAAACGTTATTAAACACAACACAACAGTTATTCTGTACGTTATATGTTAATTGTCATCACATGGAAGCAAGTGGTACAGAGTAAAGTGAAGCACATTGTAAATATTGTTTATTGGTGTCTAATACACATAAACACTCGCGCACAGGATCGAATACACGATCCATTCTGTAGTTGTATATTGTAGCCATGGTAGCCATGTTGTTCAGCCAAGGAAGACCTAAAAGTTTCTCGTAGTCGCATGTCTGGACACTTTATAAAATCTATAATGTGGTTACCAATATCTTTGTTCACTCCCGGACTTGTGATCTGACATATAAATTTATTATATATCTTTACACTACAATTGCAGCTTAACCACGTTAGACAGTCCATTCCAACTGTCTTATCGTTGTCCACAATTACATTGCTACTGTCTGGTGACCTCCTTCCATGCAGAAGTCCTGGGTTGATATCAAGTAATTGCACATCTCCATTTTGTTAAAAATTCCGATGAAGTCTTGCATTATGTCCAAATCCAAAAGGTAATAGTCGTCTACACGTAGCTGTTGTAATATTCCAGGGAACTCCTCCATTACCATTTTAACGTCAGGTAATTCCACTTTATATGGTATAACCACAGGATATTTGTATTTCTTCGAAATAGTTTCCAGTGCTTCCTTGCTGTTTTTATCCCATACCACTCTTGCTGTGATATCGTCGTTCCCGTGTAGGAGGAAAGGCAGCTTCGCCTTGACACCATGTCTTGCAGTGACGAAATTTCAGAATTTACTACGTAGAGCCAGCCATGGTGGCCGAGCGGTTATAGGCGCTTCAGTCCAGAGCCGCGCGATTGCTACGGTCACAGGTTCGAATCCTGCCTCGGGCATGGATGTGTGTGATGTCCTTAGGTTAGTTAGGTTTAAGTAGTTCTACGTTCTAGGGGACTGATGACCTCAGATGTTAAGTCCCATAGTGCTCAGGGCCATTTGAACCATTTTTGAACTACATAGATAATAGTTAAATGAGACACACATCTCCTTCTTTAACATTACAGACCGTCCTCTTTCTAAGTGTTCCTGACAGTCCACTTAGTCACAGAATTTAATCACCATAATGTTTCTTGCAGAACGGTTCTGTAATAGGTGTAAGCACTTTTACATTCTTCTCGCTAAGTAGTTTACTATTTTCGATGTAATTTATGTTGCCAATGTCAGTAGTCAGATTATCCAGGTTCTGCTGTAATAAAAACAAAATGAAGCATTCGTCTATTGGTCATGTTTTCCTTCCTAATATCTGAGGGATGTTTAGCACTTTGGAGGAATCCATGAGGACACTTTCAACTACTGCGAAGACTGATTAGTTGTGGCTGTCAAGCCTTCTTTTAAACTTTAAAGATCCAAGATGATTGGATTTCCGGTCACACGATTTCTGGTCATACATTCTGCTTAACTCCCAGGGGGAGGGGACTGGGGAACAATAGGTTAAGGACCTGTCAATCAAAATGAAGGATCATTTTAGCAGAACAATAGGTTAAGTACCTGTCAATCAATGGAGAACAATACGTTAAGTAACTGTCAATCAAAGGAGAACAATAGGTTTGCCCCTGGGTGCATACCTGCCCCCGATATAGGCAACCTGCACCAACAAATTGCACCACAAACAGCTTTGGTCCACTACTGACGAGATCACACAGGGAATCCGACGAAAACATTCGCCAGACAGTAAGGCTCCCTGTTTGTTTGCTTTCAGACGTTTCACGCCATACACACCAAGAGCCATTTGCCCGATGGAGCATAAAATGTGATTCACGTGAAAAGTCCATCTGCCGCCACTGAGTGGACGTGCAGTCACGGTACTGGTCGCAAATTTCAGCCTTCGTCGCCGATGAACAGTAGTCAGCATTGGTGCATGAACCAGGCGCCTGCTGCCGAGCAACGTTCTCTGAACCGTCGTTGAGGAGACACTACTGATAGCTTTGGTTGGACGTCTGTTCGCCCGTATACATCTTCGCAGCTGTCGCTCACTCCTACCATCTGTGACCTGTAGTGCACCACAGTTGGCTTGGCGCCCGTTTTAGATAGCGTTATTTGGCCATTCACAGTGTACTTCAACCTCGGCGGCACGCAAACGGTTTACAAACATAGCCATTTCGGAAATGTTCCCATCCTTGGCTCGGAAGCCAATGATCATGCCCTTTTGGACGTCAGATTAATCGCTCCGTCTCCGTATTACGTCGGCGACTACAATGTTTTTCGCACTCACTCACTCACTTTTCCTTACGAGTGGTCCTATGCTCGTGGTATGGCAGGGTGAGCGTCTAGCGCTATTCGTGCAGATCATGACTTATGGCGTTGGAGGGAACTGACTTATTCGGACCGGCCTGTAGGATGGTTTTCCGCGTCCCACGACACTTTTTATATACCTTCCACTGCTAGTGCTGCTACCTACCGTCTGTGAGTGGCTATTGTACGTTGACGTCGAACATGGCAGTGGTTATGTTAATGTGACTGGACTGTGTATAATGGTGCATCGTTGCCTTACACTTGCACGAACTTAACAGCTTTATTCCCCTTCAAATACAGGAAACGAGTTACTGCACGATACTCCACTTTATCAATGGGCTGCGCCAATTCATTTGACTACTCTGGCTGTGCTATGTGGTGCTGTGGCGCGAGATTCAGTGTGTACCGCGACTGAAGCGTATACCTGCAAATAATCCAAAAATAATAACGTAACTTTATTTTTCTCAGGCAACTACCCCTAGCACACTGACAAGAGTCATGCACGGATAAGAGAAATGCCATCCGCGTAGCATCCGCAAGTCCGTTATCCTCACCTCCAAGTCTCTTATCAGCATCCGGGGTGACAAAATACTATAAATCACCTCATCGTGTTCGGTTCGACGGAGCTCTGACGGGAGGCTGTGCTTGGCCCGAATGTCCTGAAGTCGGAGCTTATAATTTACATACCACTGACTGCAAACATAGAAGACAATCCTGAGTACATTTTAATACAACATAGCATAGGTCAGTGCTCATCAAACTGCGGCCCGTGGACCACAGGCTGCCTGAATGGAATGTTTCTCAGCCGAATACTATAATAATATGATTCGAGCAACTAATGGCAGAATCCGAAAACGTCAGCTAACGTCAAGAGCTTCTTAAGGCTGTATTTTTATTCCAGGGCGAATTTCTCCGAAGAGTGGAGGAATGTTGAGTGGTACTTAAGACAGGTAAATGAATTAGTGAATTTAATCTGAAGTGAAGTAGAAATTAGAAAATAAATGAAAAACTTAGTTTAGTTTAGAAAAGTACACACTGGCAAACAACGGGCAAAGCAGCAGTGGCAACGACGGCGCTTGCAAGTCAGCACATTCAAGAGAAGCCATCGCCCTCCCCACATAAGCAGAAGCTGTCGATTCAGCCGTCAGGGCATCGCCTGACCGGCTCACGTGTTTCTCAATTGTCACATGTGATCAAAGGCCCTCACCTACATTCCAAGAGCCAATGACCGATGTTAAGAAGATTCTTAGAGAAGCTTTTCAACGTGACAGAAGAGGCAATGACCGTGAAGTCGTTCACCTCCAGTGAACTGAAGTGAATAAATACGCGAGACACAGTGGGCCCGACAGTAGTAGTTTTCAGTTCAGTTTCGGTGCTGAAGACCGTCTTGCAGGAAGAGACTACATCGTACACAGAAGCACCAGGTCCGCCGCTGTAATGGAATAGCAAGCAGCAGCCTCGCCGCCAGAAGACAGAAGTTAGAAGGTATTCGAAGACTGATTTTTACGTCCCCGGGTGACTCATGAGAACGGGAAGGAGACGGCCTCACATCAGCAGTCACCTGTGAGCTGGGATGAAGATCTGACAGCTGAAAACTGGCAAACTGGAGTCCGTTGTTCGAGTTCGGGACACTGGTCTTCCCCCGCCACGCCGCTCCGCTGGCCGACGCACAACACACGCGGCCGCTTAGAGAAGAGAAACACTGGGACGCCACATCCAAGGTATCACCATCTGATTCACGACTTCCGTCTCAATAATTAAACGGGCCACCTAACGATGCGCGTCTCCAGTCAACTGGGCGAGACGGCGACACGAGATGCACACCGCCAGGCGTAATCAGGCGCCGCCGCTCACGCAGCAAAAGGCTTCGCAAACGACACAGTTGCCGCTCTCCCAGCCAGAACAATCCAGGAAGAAAACCGTTGTACAAGCTTTCAATAAAAGTTATCTTATGTAAAAATGCTGTTTCATTCTACCTCATACCCGAGCCAAGGAAGAACCCACCCTCCCCACATGTTGTTAAGAGAGAAAAAGTAATTTGTTTAGTGTTTATTTCACCCTGTCGTAATGCTTTAGAATCAAATGTCCTTCGCAGAAATGCTCATCCTGTCAATTGACAGTATCAAAAGAGGCTCCCAGTTACACCACAGTAACAATCAACAATACTTACAGAAACAATAATATTATAAGGTATGCTTAATTTTAACTGACGTTGATGAATTCGGCCGTGAGCTGGTTAAAATTTGCCGCTTACATCAGGGGCAGAGTGGCATGTCATGCGGCCACTGCTGGACAAATAGAAGTGAGGCGCGGAATATTTTATTGCTTGTCTTCCAGTGCAGATAACTCACTGGCACCGACCATTGGCTGTAGTATAAATGTCAGACCGAAGTAACATCGATTCATAATGTGCAATAAAGAGATGTTCATCTTCAAATGTGGTACTGTTTGTAGCAAGTAATATGAAATCGAATTAAGGCTGTTGTAATACAATGCAAAAAAGGAAAAGGCTGTTGTAATACAATGCAAAAAAGGAAAATGACATTCAGAAAAGTTATTAAACATTTGTGATGGTGTCTCATTTTTCAGATGCTATTATTAATTAATATAATATACTAATTTATGTAGGTTAACAGTTAATAGAAAGATCGGTAGCGGAGGATTTGGTAAAGAATACGTCGCCATTGTTGGCAGTGAGACTGAGAGAGGGACCTTGTTCCATTAGTTTTTGGTACAAACATTTTTGTTTTTCGTCGTCTGATGTAAATTAAGTCATTTACGTTGTTCTTGACACCTCAATTCAATGTAGAAGAATAATTTTTTAGAATTCGGTGTTTAAACAACGTCTTTTGGTCTACAAATGTAGTTCGTCGTTATTTATTTCTGATTGATGCTTTCTTGTGTGCACCACTAATGCTGGCACGGCGACCGAACGGGAAAGGTGTTCACACTATATGTCGGGAACAGTGGCCGAGGTGTTCAGCCCAGTAAGAGTCATTTACTTCCAAAAAACAAGCATAATAAACAGATAGAACCAACTTCTAAACCGTTTTATGCAGAAAGCTACCATCCGTCATTCTACCCGTTTGCGACAGTTTTCAGTTACTTAAGTCATATTATTTCAAACCGCCTCTGTTCTGCTATATTTGGCTTAACTCAAAAATCCAATTGCAAATGGGCTGCTGCAGCCGCTTGGTGTTCTGTCAGATAGTAGGGCGCGAAAATGCCTAGAAAAAGAGCCCGGAGATCAGAAAAACAAACGTGGGATCCGTTCCGATGGCAATGGCCACAGTACCCGCTTAGGTAGGAAAAATTGGTTACTCTGTGAGCCTTCAGAAAAATGCACGTAGTTCCATTACAGTATTTTCTTTTTCACTTAAAAATACCGGGTGATCAAAAAGTCAGTATAAATTTGAAAACTGAATAAATCACGGAATAATGTAGATAGAGATGTACAAATTGACACACATGCTTGGAATGACATGGAGTTTTATTAGAACCAAAAAAATACAGACGTTCAAAAAATGTCCGACAGATGGCGCTTCATCTGATCAGAATAGCAATAATTAGCATAACAAACCAAGACAAAGCAAGGATGATGTTCTTTACAGGAAATGCTCAATATGTCCACCATCATTCCTCAACAATAGCTGTAGTCGAGGAATAATATTGTGAACAGCACTGAAAAGCATGTCCGGAGTTATGGTGAGGTATTGGCGTCAGATGTTGTCTTTCAGCATCCCTAGAGATGTCGGTCGATCACGATACACTTGCGACTTCAGGTAACCCCAAAGCCAATAATCGCACGGACTAAGGTCTGGGGACCTGGGAGGCCAAGCATGACGAAAGTGGCGGCTGAGTACACGATCATCACCAAACGACGCGCGCGAGAGACCTTTCACGCGTCTAGCAATCTGGGGCGGAGCGCCATCCTGCATAAACATCGTAGTTCAAAAATGGCTCTGAGCTCCATGGAACTTGACATCTGAGGTCATCAGTCCCCTAGAACTTAGAACTACTTAAACCTAACTAACCTAAGGACATCACACACATCCATGCCCGAGACAGGACTCGAACCTGCGACCGTAGCGGTCGCGCGGTTCCAGACTGAAGCGCCTAGAGCCGATCGGCCACACCGACCAGCTAAACAGCTTACGTTCCAGCAGGTGTTTATCAGCCAGGCTCGGGATGATGGGATTCTGTAACATATCGGCTTACCTCTCACCCGTCACGGTAGCAGTTAAAAAACCAGAATCACGCATTTCCTCGAAGAAAAAGGCCCGATAACGGTAGATGTGGTAAATCCAACACATACCGTGACTTTCTCGTCGTGCAATGGAGTTTCCACGACAGTTCTAGGATTTAAAATTCTGCAGCTGTGGGCGTTGACAAGACCCTCGGAACGTGAAATGAGCGTCGTCGGTCCACAACACGTTACTCAACCAATCGTCTTCTTCCGCCATCTTTTGAAACGCCCACACCGCAAATGTCCTCCGCTTCACTAAATCGCCAGGTAACAGTTCATGATGCCGATGGATTTTGTACTGATGGCATCGGAGGATACGCCTAAGTGCCAACCAAACAATCGTGTATGGAATGCCAGTGCGACGTGCGACTGTACGAGCGCTGACTTCCCCGTGCATAGACGAACCCGCTACAGTCTCCATTTATTCCTGAACTGTCTCAGCGGCATTACGCCTTGTGCTCGGTCGGCCACAATGAGGTCTATCGTCTAAACAACCCGTGGCTTCGAACTTCGAAATCATTCTCGCCACAGCTGCATTTATCAACGGACCTTTACCCGTTCGAATTCCCTTCCTATGGCGATAGGGTCGTAACGCTGAACTAGCACATTCCCCATTCTGATAATACAGCTTCACTAAAAGCGCCTTTTCAGGTAACGCCAACATGTTGCGACTGCTGGCGCATCTGATTCTCTCTCTCATTACGGCTCCTTTCATACACGATTGTCATGCGCAGTTACTGACGTTTTGCTGTCCAACGCCATCTGTCGGACATTTTGTGAACTTTTTTTGGTTCTAATAAAACCCCATGTCATTCCAAGCATGTGTGTCAATTTTAACCTCTCTATCTACATTAGTCCGTGGTTTATTAAGTTTTCAAATTTATACTGACTTTTTGATCACCCGGTATTTAATATGATACTTTACAATATTTAGATTCAAAATGTGTAAGTGGTAAGCTTGTATTAATAACCATGGTTTGGTGAAAACTGAATTCCTCTTTCAATGGACACTGCCCTCCCCCCCTTCCCCGCTATCCCATATGAGCCGAGATGTCACCCTATGATGCCAATATTGTCTCTTAAGCAAGAAAATTTGATACTGATCTACAAACCTTCCGTGAGTTTCAGTTTTCTATCGCCATCACAGAAACGGATTTTGTAAGTTTTTCTGCAGAATATTTTCGCAGCATTGGGAACACAAATGAAGTCGTTACATATTGTCGTCACATATTGCATACTTTAAAATAGTTTATCAATGATATTTAACAATGTCAAATCATGTTAATATGCTACGCTTCTCAATGTAGGGGAAGGCCGAGTAGTATCGAACACGGAAGCTTTTTCAGAATTGTAATTTTTTTCTGAAAGGTTTACCGGAACATTTTTCACATTAAAAAATACCGTGATGCGTTACTTAACAGTGTTATAACACTCAGTGTCTTAAGAATATACTTTCGTTCATTTTTCATATTTTTTCACCCATTTCATTTCGCTCGTGTAAATTTTTAGAAGGTTGCAACGGACATGAAAGTCTAAACAGTCGTTTTTGTTACAAAAATTTTTTAATTTGACCATATATGGTTATAGACATTAAATTAAAGTAAGTATAAGTTATACATCTTAGGACTAAGTTTCCACGACGGGAAAAGTGGGCTCAAATAAGCAAAAATTCATAATAAAGTTATTAACTACAACTTTGGAGCAGAATAGCCTTAAATAAAAATATTAAATAAATCCTTAGTGAAACATCGTTTATTACACGTACAATAAAGAATGTTAGGCTCTATATGGACACAAATCTCATGCGCTCAACCCTCACCAATGTGTCATCTTTTATTTTATTTTATACGACGTTATTAATTTCGATCAGTAATGACAGTCTTCAGACTTGGGTACACACGATTTTCCAACCACATCGAGTCAGCTACGTAAGTATGGTACTGCCATAGTAAAAAGTTAAATAAGGTTCGTTCTATTGGTATAAAATGTAAGTGTATGTCGTACTTGTATTTTATATTACTATTGTTTGGCTTATTACGTTGACTGTACCGTTCTTACACATGTTGACTCGGTATAATTAGAAAATAGTGTGTTCTGCGGCCTGTAGATAGTCATTACTAACCGAAATAAATAAACCTATTTAAAAAATTTATGGTTCATACATGGAATGAATATATATAGAATCCAGTCTTCTTCGATGGTTTCATTGATCGTAAAGTATTGTTTCCTGTTCAGCACTGAGAGTTCTCCGAAAAAGTTTTGGAAGTTTACATTTGCAATTTTGACTATTTAATTTGCTTGATGAAATTAAACTGCACTGGTGACTGGTTATTATTTTGAAATAGTTTGCCGTTTGAGAATTTCATTAGATTTTGCTGCAATAATGATGTGTGGGCAGGGGCATCGAAACAGTGATGGTTTTTGTGAGAAATTTTCTTTGTATGTGGTACAACGTAGTTCGAGGCATGTTTCTTAATCAGATGGATTAATATTAGCTTATTATACAGTGGAATAACGTTCTATTTCTATGGTTTTCATCTGTGTAAATGACAAGTGGATTTACTATTGGAGAGTATATTGCGATGATTTATTTTTCCATTTCTTGTAGAACTTATTGGTGTAATTGATCAGTACTTCTTGTCATTTTGCTTAGTGACGATGGGTATGGATAAACTGCCAGCACAACGTGTTTTTTTCAACATGCACCAGTATACTTACAAATGAATGGTCGATTTATTAGTGAAACACGTAGAGGGATGCATGAGGTTTCTTATAAGAGAACTGATTAACAGACGAGGGTTAATACTGAACAAATAACGGCTAATACCGGGAAAATGAAGTCATGGACTGTGCGGCAGGTCCTGACGGAGGTTCGAGTCCTCCCTCGGGCATGGGTGTGTGTGTTTGTCCTTAGGATAGTTTAGGTTAGGTAGTGTGTAAGCTTAGGGACTGATGACCTTAGCAGATAAGTCCCATAAGATTTCACACACATTGGATTGGAAGATGAAGGCTAATATTAGACAATAAGGAATATTAGAAACTAGTTTAAAAGAAGTGAAAGAACAGGAGGATAGTGTTGGAGGAAGACGAGAACAATACGAGGTAAGGGAGCTGTAAATCAAATTCAGGAGGAGACTGAGTTGCAGCAGGCTGCTACAAAGGTCAATAACCTTGCTTACTCTCACAGATGACCTGTGTTCAAAACCTAGTAGGGATCTTACAACTTGTTATTTCCTAAAACTGCCTTCACGTTCACCTCTTTGCTTTCCCATAAAGCTTCAGGTCTATCATCTAATGTACTATACCTCTTAGAACTGAATATGCCTCACTCGCTTCCATGACTGTCATTTCAAGAAGTCTGACTCTTCTAACATTTTCCTCTTTTTATTTTCATCCTATTTATTTCGTGACTTCTCCATATCTCCCTGTTAAAGGAAAATAATTGTAAATCTTTCAGTTTTTGTAGTATCTGTTTCATCCGGTACAACCCGAAACTGCTTTGTCCGATACAACCCAAACGTACAACTGTGCTAGTCGAACATTTTCATTGTCATTAATTACTTTGTGGGCAACGGCCTTGCCGCAGTGGATACACCGGTTTCCGTGAGATCACCGAAGTTAAGCGCTCTCGGGCGTGGTCGGCACTTGGATGGGTGACCATCCACGCCGCCATGCGCTGTTGCCATTTTTCGGGGTACACTCAGCCTCGTGATGCCAGCCAATTGAGGAGCTACTCGACCGAATAGTAGCGGCTTCGGTCAAGAATACCATCATAACGGCCGGGAGAGCGGTATGCTGACCCCACGCCCCTCCTATCCGCATCCTCCACTGAGGATGACACGGCGGTCGGATAGTCCCGGTAGGCCACTCGTGGCCTGAAGACAGAGTGCTTTTTATTAATTACTTGGGGTAGACATTGTAATATTTGGAATATCATCAGATGCACTTACATACAATAAAAAATGTAGTATTACTTACCTGCAAACCAAGCCCAACACTCCAAAGTTCATGCACCGGAAGACTCTCTAGAAACAGATAATTTGTTGCCACAGCGAAACGAAAATTGCGCGAGAATCCTTGGTTCCCTATAGTTCACATTGCTGTGGTTCATTAGAGCTTATAAAGAGCTCATGTCCTCTGTCCGATGCTACACAAATGTTGAATATGCCGGTATAATGTTTCTGCACGAGTTTTGTAATGGAAATGCTACTGCTACTTGTAGAGAATACGGTAGACGATTTCCTAACTGCAGAGTACGTGATTCAAGAGCGTTTACATTAGTTTTCACTAAACTGTGTGGAACTGGAGCAAAGCTTAGCAGTCATACTTCATCTGAACGTGCAAGTGAACAGAGTGTGTATGAAGTTAAAGACATTATTAAACTGGTAGAGTGTAGACGTTCGACACACACGCACAGAATTTCTACACGTATCGGGGTTCAGCATACAACAATATGGCAGACATTACGTATGCACGGACCCTATTCTTATCATTTACAGCAAATTCAGCACTTTCGAGACTGAGACAAAGGTAGACGATTGGAATTTTTGTCACTGGCTAATTGCTACTTGCCGAGTAAACCCATTACTAATATTTACTGATACAACCACTATCACTTGCGACGCTATCAATAACACTCTTAACTCTCATCGGTCCAACTAAAACTCTTATACTTTTATAAAGACAAATTTTCAAGAACAATTCTCAGTAAATGTATGGTGTGGTATGACAGACAATCAGTTGATTGGGCCTGTTGTGTTATCGCATCGTCCTACATCGCCCTGCTAGCCAGACTTCCTTAAAAACGACCTTCTAGCATTATTTCAGGGGGTTCCTTTGGCAAAAGGATGGATATATTTTTCCAGCGTGAAGGGACTTCCGCATATTCTAGATGGATCATCAGAAATGGTAGTCACAAATGCTCCTGGACCTTGCTCATTTAGATTTTTGTCTGCTGGGATGGTTGAAAGGCGAAATCTACAAAGAAGAAGTAAACACAAGAGACGAATTGATCCTTAGGATTATGAATAGCGCAGTCCATATAGGAGACCGTGAAGACGCCCTTAGTAGAGTTGCTCATGGTGATGTCAAGAGAATTCGAAACTTCACCGAAGTCGGAGGAGACATTTATGAAAATCAGCTTTGATCTTAATCATTTGCCTTTGTTTGATGTGTTGTGTGAGTATTTGTTTGTGTTACATTATAACAGCTGTATCTCTGTAACCTATAAAAACCTGACACACATCATATTAATGAATGAATGAGGTAGCACTGTTTTAAACAGAGTGGCCATGTAGTCGGGAGGATGAGGGCTCCAGTTTTCATCCAGCCATTCTGATTTAGGTTTTCCATCGTTTCCCTAAATTACTTCAGCAAAATGCCACGATGGTTCCTACTATAAGGCCACGGCCGATTACATGTTCCATCTTTGTCAAACGAGACTTGTAAGTATGCAAACGTCTGCGTATGTGAATTACCTATTTTTGTTGTTCTTAAACTGCAATAACAAGACATGTCCAATAGCCTTGCAAAAGTGTTCTACGGATAAATAAAACTACTACTACTACTACTGCTTCTACCACAATATGTAATGTTTAATTCAAATTAGTGTATACCGTACTACAACCTCTTAAAATAATCAATATTCCTCTTAATCAATACGTGATGTAAACGTTGCACTGATGCTTGTAGCGTTTCAAAAATATCCGTATGGAATGGAAATGCAGGACGTGCATTTCATATATTTATATCACGTCGGAAGTAAGAAAGAATTTTCTCACATGTGGCTGGGACAATGGGCTTCCGCTTTCTTGCTGACGGCGTATTGGAAAAGCATCTCTCTCGTATTGGCAATCGAACAGAAAAGTACACCCCACAGTGAATTGCAGCCATGGTTCTCTCTAAAAGTTCCCATTCAATATCAAGCACTAATACTTTTAATATACAGTATGTGGTTTCAATTAATGATGTCTAAAAATTATCGTATCATTCATACAGGTACTAACCAAGGAACAACTGGAATCGGTGGAGTTGGAATAATTCTAAAAGGAAAACTCGGGAATCTAGTCACAGGATATGTGCAATTTAACTCTAGGATAATACTAGTCAAAATTGGAACCAAACCAAAGAACACGGTAATAGTACAAGTCTATATGCCGACATCGGCAGAAGAAGACGATGTAATAGAAACAGTGTATGAAGACATCAACAAAGTTATAAATTATGTTAAAGGTGAAGAGAACTTAATTATAATGGGAGATTGGAATGCTAGTGTTGGAGAAGAGGAAGTTGACGGAATTGTAGGGAAATATGGTCTAGGAGATAGAAACGAAAGAGGAAGCCGGCTAATTGAATTTTGTGCCAAAAACAAGTTGGTCATAGCGAACTCCCTTTTCAACCACCATAAAAGAAGAAGGTACACGTGGAAAGCCCCAGGAGATACTAGAAGACACCAAATCGACTATATATTAGTAAAATCGCGTTTTAAAAACCAAATCAAGGACTGCAGAAGCTACCCGTCTGCGGATATTAATAGTGATCACAACCTTGTAATGATGAAATGCTTACTCAAACTCAAGCGATTAGAGAGAAAAACGAACAAAGTATGGAACAGAGATAACCTAAAGTCTGAAGAACTAGTGATCCCTTATGCACGGAAAACTGATGAGATGGCATCAAACATTATTCCCGGGAGTACTAACGAGGAGTGGAAACAAATCAAAGAAGGCATACATAAAGCAGCAGAAGAATTTATTGGGAAAGCCAAACCTGTAAACAGGAAAGAGTGGATAACACCTGAAATAATTTGTCTAATGGAAGAAAGAAGACTATACAAAAATGCCTTTGACGAGCAAAGCGAAAACAAATATAGAAAGCTTAGAAACCAAATAAACAGAGAATCTAGGAAAGCAAAAGAAAATTACCTCAACAGCATTTGTAAAGAGGTGGAGGAAAACATGGTTAAAGGAAAAACTGACTTGGCCTACAGAACAATAAAACAAAACTTTGCTAAACGGAAAGTAAAATCTTCAGGAACTATAAAGAACAAAGAGGGCAAGGTACTATTTGGATATGACACGCTGAAGAGATGGCAAGAATACATTGAAGAGCTATATCAAGGAGACCCTCTAACAGATAATATGATAGAATTAAGCGAAGAAGTAGAGAAAGAAGAACTAGGGGACACAATTCTGAAAGATGAATTTGAAAAAGCACTAAAAGAACTACCAGATAAGAAAGCGGCAGGTGTTGATGATATACCTTCTGAACTAATTAAGAAATCAGGAGACAAAATGAAAGCTACATTACTGCAACTCATACAGAAAATATACAAAACAGGTGAAGTTCCTGAAGACTATCAGAAATGCATCATATTCCCCATACCTAAGAAAGCATCTACTATGGACTGTGAAAACCATCGAACACTCAGTCTTCTTTCACACGCATCAAAAATTCTAATAAGAATAATTTTGAAAAGAGTTGAAAACCAATTGAATAGCACTCTAAGTGAAGACCAATTCGGTTTTAGAAGCGGTGTAGGGACGAGGGAAGCAATCTTATCTTTAAGACTAATAATTGAGAAACAAATTTCCAAAAACAAACAAGTATTTATAGCCTTCGTAGACCTCGAAAAGGCATTTGACAATGTTGTATGGCCAGAAATGTTTAGAATTCTGAAGAAGGCTGGTCTGAAATATAATGATAGAAGGATAATCTTTAAAATATACCAAAATGAAACAGCCTTAGTTAAGAAGGAAAACAAAGAAGAAACAGCAAGAATAAGGAAAGGAGTGAGACAGGGATGCCCACTATCTCCAGTAATTTTCAACGCATATATCCAAGAAGCAATAGACAAAATAAGAGAGAATATTGAAGTAGGAATAAAACTTAACGGAATGAAAATAGATATGTTGCGATATGCAGATGATATCGCCATAATTACAGAAAGGAAAGAAGATTTAGAAGCCGCACTCAATGAAATGGAAAACACCTTAAAAGAACAGTATGGAATGAAAATAAATAAGAAAAAGACTAAAGTGATGGTGAGTGGCGCCCTGAACTACAATGAACCCATACGAATAACAATAAAGGGAGAGAAACTAGGGCAGGTTACAGAATTTAACTACTTAGGTAGCAAAATAACAGCAGATGGAAGGAGCAAAAGTGACATTAAAAACAGAATACAACTTGCCAAAATAGCATTCAATGGAAAAAGAAACTTACTGACGAGTAGAAATGTTAGTTTAGACGTAAGAAAGAGAGTCATGAAAACCTATGTGTGGAGTACAGCCCTTTACGGATGTGAAACTTGGACTTGTGGAAAAGAAGAAAAGAGAAGATTAGAGGCATTCGAAATGTGGTGCTACCGGAGAATGGAAAAAATCAGCTGGCGAGACAAGGCTACAAACGAAGATGTCCTCAGAAGAGTGAAAGAAAACAGATCTCTTTGGCGAAATATACAGAAAAGAAGAATAACCTTCATAGGTCACATTTTACGGCATAACAATTTCATTAAGAGAATATTAGAAGGAATCATTGAAGGAAGAACTCGCCGAGGACGACCTAGATTAACCTACATTCAACAAGTAATAAATGACATCGGGTGCCAGACCTATGCAGATATGAAGAAGAAAGTTGACAAAAGAACGGAATGGCGTGCTGCTGCCAACCAACCTGTGGGTTGATAACCGAAGAAGAAGAAACTTAACTAAAGCTGTCATCAGCACGAAGTTCTTTTATCATCACAGTGCTTTTCCGGGCATGGTCTTGCCTTCCCCTGACCATGAAACTGAATGACCCGGCCACTTATGAGGGGAGCTACATTTTAACACTAAGGCTCGGCGTTCCCCAAGGTAGTGTTATTGGCCCTTTGCTGTTCCGTATCTATATAAACGATTTGGGAGACAATCTGAGCAGCCGTCTTAGGTTGTTTGCAGATGACGCTGTCGTTTATCAACAATGAGGTCATCAGGAGATCAAAACAAATTGCAAAACAATTTAGAAAAGATATCTGGATGGTGCGAAGTTGGCAGTTGACCCTAAATAACGAAAAGTGTGAGGTCATCCACATGAGTGCTAAAAGGAATCCGTTAAAGTTCGGTTACACGGTAAATCAGTCAAATCTAAAGGCCGTAAATTCAACTAAATACCTAGGAATTACAATTACGAACAACTTAAATTGGAAGGAACGCATAGAAAATGTTGTGCGGAAGGCTCACCAAAGACTGCATATTATTGTCAGGGCACTTAGAAAATATAAACAGATCTACTAAGGAGACTGCCCACACTACGCTTGTCCGTCCTATTTTACCTGCTGCGCGTCGTGGTATCCTTACCAGATAGGATTGACGGAGTACATCGAAAAAGTTCAAAGAAGTGCAGCACGTTTCGTATTATCGCGAAATGTGGGAGAGAGTGTCACTGAAGTTATACAGGATTTGCGCTGGACATCATTAAAACAAAGGCATTTTTTGTTGCGACGGAATCTTCTCACGAAATTCCAACCACCAACTTTCTCCTCTGAATGTGAAAATATTTTGTTGAGACCGACCTACGTAGGGAGAAACGATCACGACGACAAAATAAGGGAAATCACAGCTCTTTCGGAAAGATATAGGTGTTCGTTCTTTGCGCGCGCTATACGAGATTGGAATAATAGAGAATTGTGAAGGTGTTTCGATGAACCCTCTGCTAGGCACTTAAATGTGATTTTCAGAGTATCTATGTAGATGTAGATGTAGAAGGGCTGATTTCAAAACATCTGAAATTGTGCTATGACGCATATCCACTCAGCCACCGACACACATAATCATTCTGCAAAGCTAAATTTTCTTACATACTGGAAAATTTTACAAAAAAATGGCTCTGAGCACTATGGGACTTAACTTCTGAGGTCATCAGTCCCCTAGAACTTAGAACTACTTAAACCTAACTAACCTAAGGACATCACACACATCCATGCCCGAGGCAGGATTCCAACCTGCGACCATAGCGGTCGCGCGGTTCCAGACTGTAGCGCCTAGAACCGCTCGGCCACTTCGGCTGGCGAAAATTTTACACACAATATTTTAACCTCATAATGACGAAGGCAGCAGTCTCGAGAACCTAGATTCCTGGCAGCTATTCATGAGCTCAACGACCCCAACATGGTAGAGTGCTGCTTTGATGCGTAGCCCATGTTCCCACTGCAGGGGGCGAAGTATTAGGGGTGTAAGGAAGAGCGGAGGGGGAGAGTGGACGGCCTTCACGGACCGATCAGTCTCCCATCAGCTGATGATCTTATGTTTGAAATTTCTCTTTTTCGTTAATTTTTTTGTATAGCTTACTCTTTTTGTCGCGTTAATTCATTTATAAGGACTACACCGTACATCTATCATCGTATGAAACACTTTGCCCTTTAATGGGAACAATTGCTCTAAAGTAAAAATGATTGTCAGTAGCCATTGTACGAACACTAAGCGTCGTAATGCTTTTTAAATGCCAGTATTACTCTCCGTCACTTACTGGCTACTCACAGTTGGCAGCGTCTATCTTTGTGTTGTAGTATCATGTTAGTAGATAGAATATAGAAAGCGGGTTGGCATTGGAACTACGAACTGCCACATGGTAAGTACTTTTTCCTTAGTTAGATTGATCACGAAAGGGAGATTTCCCGCCGAGTTTGTCAGTTCAATCTTTTAAAATATATACAGACATGTTGCCACTGATTTAAAAAATAACTATGATTTTAGGGTCCAGAATGATTTAATTGCTCATGAAGAAATTTCTATATCTTTTAAAATAAATAAAAATAGACTGTTATAACTACCTCAACACATTTAGGAAGTACTGTATACTAGAATAAAAGCTTGGACGTGTGCGAGGAAGACTCGCGCTTATATATATATATATATATATATATATATATAGCTCATCCATAGATTTTGAAGAGTGAATGTGCGACTGTCGAAATATGTTGACATAAATGGCCGTATCTTTTGACTTCTTGGACTTAGAAGCATACATTTTTTATACCGTCAACAGGCCGTAGATCTTAGTAGAGAGTAACTGACATAAATTTCAACTTGATACCTCTACCCGTTCCTGAGAAAAAGGGTTCTTAAGTGACAGACAGCCGGACAACAAAGTGATCTTACAAGGGTTCCGTTTTTACCGACTGAGTTAAGGAACATTTGTGACAAAAATTTTTGTCTGAATTTTAAAACTGTGTCAAATGAAGAGTTAAATTACACGCCTTGGAATGCCAGGAATTAGCAAAATTATAATATCGTATAATTGTGTTCTATGGTACGTTATTTTATCGGAACAGTCCATATTTCATTAGTTAACCAGTGGATGGCTATACTTTATACGGATACAACAATTTGGCGCATGGTGCAGTAGAAAAGCGAAGCTAGTTTCAAGTGAAGAGAGTAAAAAATATTGGCCAAGAAAGAGCTCACTGTCTATTTTGAAGGAACGCTGCTCATACATAACAGAAACCCGGAATATCAAGGGGTCAAGCTTGGCAGTACGCTCACTTACAAACAACATCTATCAAGAACAGCTACAAAAATCACAACTCGAAATAAAATTCCCCGGAAACTCTGTGGAACATCATGTTGCTCCCCACCTTGAATGAATAATACTCACTCAACACTTGTTGACACACAGCTCTACCGTATCTTGCGTCTTATAACTGGTACAACCAGACCTACTCCTAATTTTCGGCTACCCACACTTAGCCACACACATCTATGTTGCGGGAAAGTGCACTTGTACGGGAGTGCAAAAAACTACAGCAAAAACCTCACCTTCAAGTTCACTCAGACATTGCAACCATCAGCAAAGGTAGAGCGATCTCCAAGTTGTGACTGTGACACAGAAAAGCAGACTATTCACCATGTGGTCCAAAAATGTTCTCTGATAGCTTTACTTGGCGATCCAACAGAGGTCCCGTTGGTGAAGGAGGCATCAATAGACTAAAATCGTGGCCTGGATATTAGTTCGTAAACTGAGATAATTGTGAAAAGTAATTATTAATGATGCAGCCATCGGCTAAATAACTAAATAAACGAATAAACTGTGAAATGTAGGCTTCTGTCCTATCTACTATACTTTCTTCATCGAACTGCCAAAGGTTTCACCTGTCAGTCATAACTTAGTCAAGTCTATGAATACAGCGAAGATGGTAGACTGATTTTCTAGGTCCCCCACGTACATAGGTAGGCCGATACTACATATTTTCTTTGGAATAATAATGAATAATAATGCTGTTACTGTAATTTACACCGAGCGAGGTGGTGCAGTGGTTAGCACACTGGACTTGCATTCGGGAGGACGACGAATCGAACCCGTGTCCGGCGACCCTGATTTAGGTTTTCCGTGATTTCCCTAAATCGCTTCAGACAAATGTCGGGATGGTTCCTTCGAAAGGGCATCCTTCTCTAATCCAATGGGACCAATAGCCGCGCTGTTTGGTCCCCCTCCCCAGAACCAACCAACTCTAGTTTACCATTTGTTAACCGAAATTGTACGTTATTCTTTCCTGCAGGTTAAGCAAAACAGAGCCTTTCCCTACAAATCAGTTAAAATCAAAGCTAGAAGCACAATTATGCCACTTGTATTCTGGACGTCATGCAACTTTACATGCTAGGTATTACAATTGCATCTGAGACCAACAAACTGCAACGTAACCAGCTGAGAGCAAGTGCACAACGTTTAATTTCACAGTGACTAGCTGAATCAAAAGGGGTCGGTCATATACTGCTGCTTTTTAGCACTAACTGAATAATAAATCAACCAAGAAATCGTTTTATTAGCATAGATATTAACAACGATGAAATAAATAAATAAGCAATAAATTAATAATAAAAATTAAAAGATAAACAATATGAAAATAACCTTAGGGGATAATAATGTCTGAAACGGATGGTTTAAACATATGACCAAATGTTTATTCAAATAAATGTACAAATATGCGAATGGTGGCCTCACATTAATAGATAATTTAACAGAACAGTGATTCAAGATATCAAAGTAGAACATTCACAGACTGTCGAAATGCGAAATGAGTACATGTAGCCGGGCAATAAAATCACGAAAGCCTGGGGCCAAATCTTAAAGTTGACAGCGTAAAATTTTGCTAACATTCACTGTGAAATCTTAAGTTCATTAACACTGTTATCGCAACTCAAACGTTCACTTTCATTCCACTAATGCAATTACACAGTACAGCAAAATCACGACAGTTCGCAACTGCCTGCAGATGTAGAAACAGCAATGAAGTTAAATTATTCTTCGTATAATTCATCGACTAATACAGTCAATCTAGATGTTCCACTGTTAAATAAATACTACGGTTTCCTTATAGGCTTTTAAGGGAAAAGCACATCATATTCGCAGTTTATTGCCTTTGGTAATCAAATTTCAAATCTAATTTTCGGTAAATAGCAAAATAATGTACTCAATCCCTCTTTTTACGCTGGAACGTAATTTTATTTTTTCCCTCCTTAGATATACTCGCTGTCTCCGATTACCACAGTGTTTCGGGACTTAAACTATTTTTGTCCTTTCCGAAAAATAAAACAAACGTTAGCTTCAATCAGCATTTCTATCACCATTTGTAGTGATAGTGCTAAGCATGTGACTGGCAATAAAAGTGTGCTCGTTGCGAAATTAAAATCACTATGCCAAACGTTTCATGAGCACATTTCTTTCTTTATCGACAAACTCGGGCAGCCAAGGTTTTGCCCTCTGAATTAAATCATGTGCTTAAAGAGGTGGTCAAAATTGTGAACTCTATTAAGGGGAACGCTTTGCAAACTCGACTATTTAGAATCGTTTGTGAAGACATGGGTTTGCTGCATCAAAATCTCCTTTATCACTGAAAGGTCAGGTGGCTTCTCACAGGAAAGATATTGGCACGAGTTCTGGAACTAAGAGCTGAATTATTAATGTTATTATAAGATTCTGAATCTGGATTTGCGAATAATTTTTGTGAGCCAGGTTGGCTGTTAAAATCAGCATTTCTCGTTAGTCAGTATTCATCAAACTGCAGTTATGCCGATAAAGCGCTGTGTATTTGCGTATAATCACTGAATCGTACCATTGTTGTTATCGTCTTTACTGTTGATGGTACGGCTTATGTTCCGGGGGAAAGAAATAACAATGAGATAATAGAAAACGCGGAAGAATAAATAGAGTAATGTTTTGATCAGTATTATTATTACGATGAACAAAGTAGTCAAACTCCGCTTACCGAGCAAATTCTATAAAATATTTAACAAAGAAAGTCGCCAAACAACTGTGCAATTTGAAAAGTTATTTTATTCTATTTTCAAAAACAGTTTTGGCAATTAAATATGCCTCCTTCACCCCCACATGCACGTCATGTGCATACTCAAAGGTATTGATGTTGGCATGTTGGAGCCATCAGTTTCTGGATGTCGTGAATTCGTATTTCAAGTGATTTCTTTGAAGACTTGACTGCAAACTGGAGCCATCAGTTTCTGGATGTCGTGAATTTGTATTTCATGCGCTTGCACTTGAAATAC
This sequence comes from Schistocerca cancellata, assembly GCF_023864275.1. NCBI lineage: Eukaryota > Metazoa > Arthropoda > Insecta > Orthoptera > Acrididae > Schistocerca > Schistocerca cancellata. The sequence continues at coordinate 541,793,830 of NC_064629.1, read as the reverse complement.
GAATTCACGACATCCAGAAACTGATAGCTTCAGTATGCCATTATCAGTACGTTTCAGTGCATGTACATGCCGGCAAACTTTACCTCTGAATTGAAAGAGAGCTGGATGGAGATAGAAGCAGTGGATGCAAGAAAAAGAGGAGGCAGTGTAAATGAAAAAGAAGGATGAACGGAGATCTTTCCACATAGGCGAAACGCGTCTAGTGTGAAATTCTTCTTCATTAATTGCAGTAAGATTAAGACAGCAGAGCTAACAATAATTAATTGTTAGCTGGCCGGTGTGGCCGTGCGGTTCTAGGCGCTTCAGTCTGGAACCGCGTGACCGCTACGGTCGCAGGTTCGAATCCTGCCTCGGGCATGGATGTGTGTGATGTCCTTAGGTTAGTTAGGTTTAAGTAATTCTAAGTTCTAGGGGACTGATGACCACAGATGTAAGGTCCCACAGATCTCAGAGCCATTTGAACCAAACCCTCTCAGACCGGCGAACTTAAGCACGAAAACATTTTCCCAGTCACCCAATCCCCTGGACCCATGTGTTACAGTTCACTGGTTTAGGGGTTAAAAGTCCAAGCAAACCAAGGACATGTGTCGAGAGGAAAGAACGGTGGTTGAAGAAAAAGACAGCAGGCTGCAAGCGAGAAAGAAAGAGATTGTGGCAGTGGGAGAGAAAAACAATGGGATGAGGACAACGGTAATGGGGCAGAGAGACAGTGAAAGTGTCAGAGAAGGAGGCAGTGGTAAGAAAGAGCGAGAGAAAGGAATGAAGACGGTGACAGTGGGAGAGACAGACAGGAGACAGTGCCAAAGTAGTAAAAAGGAGACAGTGAGAGACAGACACATACACTACTGCCCATTAAAATTGCTACACCAAGAAGAAATGCACATGATAAACGGGTATTCATTGGACAAATATATTATGCTAGAACTGACATGTGATTACATTTTAACGCAATTTGGGTGCATAGATCCTGAGAAATCAGTACCCAGAACAACCACCTCTGGCCGTAATAACGGCCTTGATACGCCTCGGCATTGAGTCAAACAGAGCTTGGATGGCGTGTATAGGTACAGCTGCCCATGCAGCTTCAACACGATACCACAGTTCATCAAGAGTAGTGACTGGCCTATTGTGACGAGCCAGTTGCTCGGCCACCATTGACCAGACGTTTTCAATTGGTGAGAGATCCGGAGAATTTGCTGGCCAGGGCAGCAGTCGAACATATTCTGTATCCAGGAAGGCCGGTACAGGACCTGCAACATGCGGTCGTGCGTTATGCTGCTGAAATGTAGGGTTTCGCAGAGATAGAATGAAGGGTAAAGCCACGGGTTGTAAAGCATCTGAAATGTAACGTCCACTGTTCAAAGTGCCGTCAATGCGAACAAGAGGTGACCGAGACGTGTAACCAGTGGCACCCCATACCATCACGCCGGGTGATACGCCAGTATGGCGATGACAAATACACGCTTCCAATGTGCGTTCAGCGCGATATCGCCAAACACGGATGCAACCATCATGATGCTGTAAATAGAACCTGGATTCATACGAAAAAATGACGTTTTGCTATTCGTGCACCCAGGTTCGTCGTTGAGTACACCATCGCAGGCGCTCCTGTCTGTGATGCAGCGTCAAGGGTAACTGCAGCCATAGTCTCCGAGCTGATAGTCCATGCTGCTGCAAACGTCGTCCAACTGTTCGTGCAGATGGTTGTCGTCTTGCAAACGTCCCCATCTGTTGACTCAGGGATCGAGACGTGGCTGCACGATCCGTTACAGCTATGCGGATAAGATGCCTGTCATCTCGACTGCTAGTGATACCAGTCCGTTGGGATCCAGCACGGCGTTCCGTATTACCCTCCTGAAACCACCGATTCCATATTCTGCTAACAGTCATTGGATCTCGACCAACGCGAGCAGCAATGTCGCGATACGATGAATCGCAATCGCGATAGGCTACGATCCGACCTTTAGCAAAGTCGGAAACGTGATGGTACGCATTTCTCCTCCTTACACGAGGCATTACAACAACGTTTCACCAGGCAACGCTGGTCAACTGCTGTTTGTGTATGAGAAATCGGTTGGAAACTTCCATCATGTCAGCACGTTGTAGGTTTCGCCACCGGCGCCAACCTTGTGTGAATGCTCTGAAAAGCTAATCATTTGCATATCATAGCATCTTCTTTCTGTCGGTTAAATTTCGCGTCTATAGCACGTCATCTTCGTGGTATAGCAGTTTTAATGGCCAGTAGTGTAATTCTCTTTCACTTTCCTCATGAGACGTAGCTGGTGTTTGAGACACGTTTTCTTTAGGAGGGTGACTTGCATCTTCATTTATTATTTCTGTGTCCTCTGTGTCGTCATTCTGAAAAACATATGAAAAGTAATGATTACGTTTTACTTTACAGATTCCAAAGGGTGCTGAAGAATGGAAGAATGTTGTCAGAAATTTCGATGTGAAGCGGAACTTTCCTCTCTGTATAGGAGCCATAGATGGCAAACGTGCAAATTACATGGCCCTGCCGGTACTGGAAGTGAATATATTAACTACAAAAAACATTTAGCATTGTCCTTATGGCGATTGCAGACGCAAATTTCTGCTTTCAATATGTGCATGTTGGTTGACAGGACCTGATATCAGACTGAGGAGCTTTTAAGAACAATTCGTTTCACAAAGCTTTAACGGAAAATAAATTAAATATTTCTCCTCCAGAAGCTCTTCCGGAAGAGAAAATTTGGCACAGTTACCAAGGTCGGAGGAAAGAATATTTAATTACCAACTTGCACCTATGGTCAAAAACGCTTTCGGAGTAATGTACCCGGTTTTTAGAGTGTTTAGGAAGCCAACGTTACTTAAAGGTGAGAATTCTGAAAAAGTTGCAGAAGCTTGTATGTATCTCCACAGTTTTTTAAGACAAAATGCAACGTCCAGAACTATTTATTCACCTCCAAGTAGTCTGGACACAGAAGACGTAGATAATGGTGTAATTACTCTTGGAGAGAAGCTACTCACAGTTAAATAGATTTAAAGAATTTATCAAACGTACCTCGAAGACCTTCCTGTGATGCACAGGCAGTACGAGAGGAATTCAAAGAATAATTTATGACACCAACTGGAAAGGTTGAGTGGCAAGATGGATACCAATGGTATTATCCTGCATCACTTTATATTAACTATGTTCGTACTACAACGCACATTCATTTACTTAAACATTTAGTTACCTTATTCCTAAAAACTTGGTTGTGTGGTCTACTATAGCGAATGAATTTAGAAACTATTGTTTACATCTATCGATTACGTACTTATTCGAGTGCATTTGGTAGAATGTACTACATGTAGCCTGTTCATCACAACAATTTAAAAATATTGGGACTTTCTAAGAACAGTATGAAGGTTCCTATTTTATAAATATACTTATTGATAATTTTCTGGCCATGTATTGGTATACTACAGTTGTCAGTTAAGAAATATGAGTAGTTATTGAAATCGAGATACTTACAATTGAGCTGTCATTCCTGCACGTGGTTCCGTCACATACAGGATGAATTTCAATGATTCATATGCGAAGCACTTTTTTCCGTGTTAGGCGCTGAGCCACTTTTTTTATTCGTTACGCGCGTGTGTTCGCGATGAAACGCACTTCTCAAATTTTTAATCTTCGTTCTCACAGCGTCCTCATCGATTTTTTTTATTTTGAAGCGAGATTTCGCGTACCGGTAACGTCTCTTTCAATACATTATTTTTATAATTACTTTTACGTGCGTTCCACAGAACCTCAGCTTTCCTGTAGTCCTCTATGAACACTAAACACTCCTCATTCAGCCACTCCATAATTTCGAATGTACTGCTGCAGTATAGAAAATGTCGCACACGAATCCATTCGCACACAGCTACAGCTTGCGACATGACACACAGTGATGTCTATGCCGCGTGAATCACACACACACACACACACACACACACACACACACACACACAAGACACTACTCACGTATCCTACGTGGAAAGGAGGCAGTGTGAGAGCAGGTAGAAAACACTTTCCTGTTAGGCCTGTGAACAGTACCTCATGGTCCCCCAGCAAACAGAGCTATACGACCTTTTCTTTCTACTCGTGGCCATACGTCTCTTTCTTTCTCATTGTAATAATACAGCGTCTAGTTTCAGCGGGTAGTAACACTTCACAGTCTTTGAACAGTCATGTATAGATTCCGATTGCTGTTCCAGGAATAAGTCATAATTTCTACACAAAATGACACGTATAATCAAAGTTACAAAAGATAACTATGATATATAAGGGGTTAGATGGTGGTTACTTAGGACAGAATATCTTGTTCGTGACAAACAAGCAGACATGGCAGGAAATTAGTCACCTCCAGAAGATATCACCGTGTAATACCGCCTCTGTCCTTCGTAATGGCCTTCATTTGGTGAGGAAGAGAGTGCACAAGTGTCTTCAGGTATGTTATAGACAGCTGAAGCTACTCATTGATGTTTAGATCCTGCAGAACTACCAAATTATGGGGTTGTTTAAAGCTGTGTTTCATCTGCTGTTTCAAATAGTCACAGAAAATTTCTGTGCAGTTAAGATCGGGTGATTTAGTGGGCCAGCCGAGGTGTCATAGAATGTCTGTTCGTCAAACGAGGAACGTATGCGTTTATCCCTGTGAACACAGTTGACGTCATAATTGAAGATGGGGGGTTACAACGGCATAATCTCCTGGTCCCTGCCGAATCTGTCATTTCCCTCTGTTGTACTACCACTGGACTTTGTCAGTAACGCTCGATGGCAGGTGATATACTCTGAGACATTTCCTCGCGATATCTTGCTATGGCTCTGAGCACTATGGGACTTAACATCTATAGTCATCAGTCCCCTAGAACTTAGAACTACTTAAACCTAACTAACCTAAGGACATCACACAACACCCAGTCATCACGAGGCAGAGAAAATCCCTGACCCCGCCGGGAATGGAACCCGGGCGCGGCGATATCTGCAGTACGCGGATAATGTCACGTGGAAAACTTTGAACTTGCTCATGTTGTTATCAAGTTTCACTTACTGTATTCTGTGACAGAAGCTGAAATTTTCGAACTTCATGAATCAACTACTACTTCGCTTACTATCGGACTTTTTAATATGAAGACTTGTCGGGCCCCGGTAGCTGAGTGGTCAGCGTGACGGAATGTCAATCCTAAGGTCCCGGGTTCGATTCCCGGCTGGGTCGGAGATTTTCTCCGCTCAGGGACTGGGTGTTGTGTTGTCCTAATCATCATCATTTCATCTCCATCGACGCGCAGGTTGCCGAAGTGGCGTCAAATTGAAAGACCTGCACCAGGCGAACGGTCTACCCGACGGGGGGCCTTAGCCACACGACATTTCATTTCATATGAAGACTTGAATTTAATCTTTAATTACAAACGAACCAATAGACCTATCGCAAAATGAACTATACCAGTATTTTTCTTGTTTTCTTTCTGCTTTAGGCTATATGGAGCAATTTAGTTTTAGAGTTGAATATATGTTTTATATTTTAGATTGTAGTAAGGATTTTCCGGTTCACGGCGTCTTCGTTACGAACTGCTCACATCAAAACTATATAGCTTGAAATGATCTATCCGATGTTAATGTAAATTTAATAGGATATAGGAACATATGTTGGTAGAGGAAATCTCAAGTTACAGAAATTTTTTTTCATCATCCAAAAAATTGTTCTTACGATTTTTCTAAAATAACTGTTTTTCAGTCCAGGATAAACAAATAACAGAAACCATGAATTTGTTTTGGAGGTCTATTTTATAGTTATAAGAAGCTACAACTATTTTGGTCGAACAGTGTGATACGGATTTTACACTGAAGAGAAAAAAAACTGGTATAGGCATGCGTATTCAAATACAGAAATGTACAAACGGGTAGAATACGGCGCTGTGGTCGGCAACGCTTATATAAGACAACCACTGTCTGGCGCAGTTCTTAGATCTGTTACTACTGCTACAATGACAGGTTACCAAGATGTAGGTGAGTTTGAACGTGGTGTTATAGTCGGAGCACGAGCGATGAGACACAGCATCTCCGAGGTAGCGATGAAGTGTGGATTTTCCCGTACGACCATTTCACGAGTGTACCGTGAGTATCAGGAATCCGGTAAAACATCAGATCTCCGACATTTCTGCGGCCGGAAAAAGATCCTACAAGAATAGGACCAACAAAGACTGAAGAGAACAGTTCAACGTGACAGAAGTGCAACCCTCCCGCAAATTGCTGCAGATTTGAATGCTGGGTCATCAACAAGTGTCAGCGTGCGAACCAATCAACGAAACATCATCGATATGGGCTTTCGGAGCCGAAGGCCCACTAGTGTACCCTTGATGACTGCACGACACAAAGCTTTGCGCCTCGCCTGGGCCCGTCAAAGCCGACATTGGACTGTCAGTGACTGGAAACATGTTGCCTGGTCAGACGAGTCTCGTTTCAGATTGTATCGAACGGATGGATGTGTACGGGTATGGAGACAACCTCATGGAGCCTGTACGTCAGCACGGGATTGTTCAAGCTGGTGGAGGCTCTGTAATGGTGTGTGGCGTGTATAGTTGGAGTGATATGAGACCCCTGATACGTCTAGATACGACTGTGACAGGTGACATGCACGTAAGCATCCTGTCAGATCACCTGCATTCATTCATGTCCATAGAGCATTCCGACGGACTTGGGCGATTCTAGTAGGACAGTGCGACACCCCACACGTCCAGAATTGCTACAGAGAGGCTCCAGAAACACTGTTCTGAGTTTAAGCACTTCCGCTGGTGACCAAACTCCACGGACATGAACATTATTGAGTATATCTGGGATGACTTGCAACATGCTGTTCAAAAGAGATTTCCGCCGCGTCGTACTCTTACGGATTTATGGACAGCCCTGCAGGATTCATGGTGTCAATTCCCTCCAGAACTACTTCAGACATTAGTCGAGTCCATGCCACGTCGTGTTGCGGCACTTTTTCGTTCTCGCGGGGGCCCTACAGGTTATTAGGCAGACCTACCAGTTTCTTTGGCTCTTCAGTGTATAAAGAGTGATATTTAAGATTGGTTCTGTGCGTGATGGGCTGTGGGAATAACATTGGGCAGTGGCGGAATCAGGTGCTACGTAGCCAGTCACAGAAAAACCGTCTTCCAACAGCCAGGTGGTTCGCGGCAACGACGCTTTCATTTTTGCAGCTGTGTACTCGAAGTTTCTTGTGGGCCTTAAATTATTTCGGATACAAAGATCTCTCGAATTAAATTGTTTTACTGTTTGCTGTCTAGTAAGTAGTGTAAATCTAAATGTCTGTATTTATTTGGTATGGAATACAGCAGTTTGAAACATAAACGACGCTGCAAAACGCACCAGACAAAAACATGAAGAATGGTTGACTACTGGTGGCACGACGATTGGCCTCCTTCGACCACGTGTACATCTCTGTTGAATGAGCTCGGCACCTCGAGCGAGCCAAATTCGTAGCGAGGTGATTTGCACTACAGGTCTGCAAACAGGCGTTTTGTTTGCTCATGCTCGCTAGAGCCCAACGCGATCAGGCATGGCGTTGACAAGAGTACGAATACTCGAAGAGAGCAGGCCGTGGGCGAACGAGGCGCCGTGGGGAGGCCAGAGACCGGCCGGCCTGGCCCGCTCCCAGCGCTGCTGCTGCGACAGCAGCTCTGTGGGTCTGCAGGCTGGTGTCATACTCCCACCAGCTGATGAAACCACACTGACATCACTTTAGTTACGCTGTAGACTTACATTCCTGGGTGGTATTATCTAACCGTGATATCATTGTGATCCTCAGGATAAAATAAATTGCTTCATGCAACAACGAAAATTAGGAAAAGTCTGGAGGTTCAAAGGAAAACTATGTAATTGCCAACTTTTGGGGGTCTCGTTATGATAAATCACAGTGCTGGTTTTTGGAACACCATCTGCTTTATTGATTAAAATGTACATATGTGAACTTGAGCATCCAAGAAATTAGAAATCTAACACGAACAAAATTGTCTACAAATTATTCCTTGTTTGCATAGTTACAGTGAAATGACTCGTTTCGCATCGAGTTTGCTTCGTCCCTCAGAGTTTACGTTCCATGCCACACTGAAATTTCTTTTGCTGGTCACATTTGAGCCTGGAACACAAAACATTTTTCTCGATAAATTAGATTTCTTGGGAAAGAGACTTCAGGCACGTTTTTTCACCTCTCAAGTGGATCTTCGTCGTCACCACTAGTCATTCGGGTTAAATACAAGTTAGCCGGCCGAAGTGGCCGAGCGGTCCTAGGCGCATCAGTCTGGAACCGCGCGACCGCTACGGTCGCAGGTTCGAATCCTGCCTCGGGCATGGATGTGTGTGATGTCCTTAGGTTAGTTAGGTTTAAGTAGTTCTAAGTTCTAGGGGACTGGTGACCTCAGAAGTTAAGTCCCATAGTGCTCAGAGCCATTTGAACCATTTTTAAATACAAGTCAACCTCATCGGTAGATTGACTACCAAATGTCCCACAGTCTAGTCCCTACGAAAACAGAGGCTTCATTTTCTTGGCTGCTGAGTGTGGATGACCATCTCTGAACCGCCCTAAAGAAATATTTACAGATATCACAAAAACAGAGTAAGGTACTACCGCCACATTATAATTTTGTTTTGGCTTATCAGGAACTGATACTTCAACACTCATTTGACACGCAGTATTTAACGTCTCACCACTATCAGAAACAGTCATTATTTCGAGTAATCGTTACGGCGATCATAGAAATGTTGCTATTCTGTGCAACGTCCGAATTTCGACTTTCTCATCTGTCAGACGGATCAGAGGTCTTTCAGCACTCGTAGTATCTACAGTTAACAGATAATACGACAGTTGTACTTTACTGCCAAAATACGCTGGTGACACTAAAACCGACATTTTGCAGTTAAGCACAATTTTCGTTTGCTGGACACCCAGCATGTATTACTCTTAAACAAGGAAACTGAGTCTGGAGTAACCGAAACGTATCTCTGTATCTTCTGGCCCCGTATTACAATTACTTTTGAGTTGGTGCACCCATAACAAAACAAACTGAATTGTCAGGAACATCTTGCCTTCCAGTACTCCTAGTGCATCTCTAAATGGCTCTAAAAATAGCACGAGTTCTTTTACAGTGTTCTTGTCGTAACCAATAAGTTTTTCAGAGATGTCTTTCTCCAGAAGCATTTCCATGATTTTCTCGTACTGTCTAACTACATACTGTAGAATTCTAAATAAGTTGTTCCACCTGCTATCCGTTTCTTGCTTCAAGCTTGTCTGTGTCGAATTCAAGTCACTTTATTTTATGAAATGGGTAGTAACTTTGGCAGCATAAGTCGCGGTATAAACAACTGCAATATCATTTATCAAATAACAGTCGTCAAACATGTTTTTCAAAACTATGTTCAAAACATGTGTAATACATGCATAAGGCTGAAAATATTGGAATGCCTTGCACTTATCAATGCGTCCGTCACTGATTAGAGAAATCTTATTAAAATGTTGAGGATTTACTCCTAACAATTTGAATAATGTTTCGTCGGTGTAGGTCTTCATAAATTTCACAGATATTTTCTTCTCACTAATAGACATGTAACACATTTATCGATATGTGCCACTCCATATATCCTCTGTACGTCTACATGCATTCACGCCTATGACCCGGATAATACTGGCTTCATGCGCATTCGTGTTTCATTAGACTGTCTTTCAGTGTTTCGCGATACTGTCATAGGATCAGACAAAATGTTGGAAACGTCTACATGCCCCCATTCTGAAATAGTGTTTACAAGCTCCTGACATAAAGCGCGCAATCCTACATCTAATGTTAATGTAAATGGACGAAGATCTCTGGCACACATTTCTATACACCTTCTTACTTACTGTAGCTTTTAGTGAAAATGGTAATTCTTCAGAGCTTACACTTTGATGTGTTCTGCAGAAATATGCCTTCAGATGAGTGGTGATGGATGTGTAAGACAGGAGAGCAGGGCACTTGCCACAGTACATGTAACCGACAACCTGGTCAGTACTAATGAAAATCTTTCCCAAACATTGCTACGACCGCCTTCTTTCACTCTCGGGATATTTTCTTTCAATCAACTTTCGCTTTCGCACTCTCTGTCATCTCACTTTCACGCGCCATGATCCAACAGCGGCAACTAAGCGGGGCTCGGGTGGCTATAGCACACGAGCGGGCAATTCGAGCGTGCGATGTTCCAATGAGCGCCAAGGACGTCGAGTGCAGCTGCCCCTCGCCGGGCAAAGCGGCTGTATTGGCATCAGCCAGACTTACTTGCACCGAGCACTTCAAGCGACCATACACTTCAGATGCAGCCCTGTATTCTGCACCCTTGGCAAAACTGCGAAAACTTCACACCCCTTCCTCCCCTCTTCTATTGTGAAACCACAATTTTGCATTTATTTTATACACAGATTGAGCAATTCTAGGTAAACTATATTGACGAAAAATATGGCACACCGAAAATTAAATGCATAATTGTAGCAAAGAAATTACAAACTGAACAAAGTTTCTAAATAAATTGAAAGTAAAAGAAAATCTGTATCTTACTGTTTATGCCAGCTACTGTACATTGATTTATTATGATATGTAACAAAGGACAGATTTTATTTGCTCATCATAAATTATTAACAGTGGGTAAATTGTTAACCTAAAAGAAAAGGTTCTGTGCTTAAGGGCTGAGAAAATATGTGTTTCCAGGAATTACGTTTATACTATAATTTTACATTGCATTTCCTTGCACTGACTCTCGCATTCGGGAGGACGACGGTTCAATCCCGCGTCCGGCCATCCTGATTTAGGTTCTCCGTGATTTCCCTAAATCACTCCAGGCAAATGCCGGGATGGTTCCTCTGAAAGGGCACGGCCGACTTCCTTCCCTAATCCGATGAGACCGATGACCACGCTGTCTGGTCTCCTTCCCCAAACCAACCAACCAACCAACCTTGCACTGACTGAAGTAAATTAATAGATTATGTCATAGAACCCAAGTTTACCTGCTGTGTCGTATTCTCTCCATAAGATAGCTACATTTGACAGCCTACTTTCGACCATACTCAATCATAAGTGTATTTTTTTTTTATTATTTTTAATTCGCTGAAACTGGGAACCGAAACCTGGGAGCAGAATAAGTACTGGGTGGAGGGACAAATATATAGCATTTCGTCTCTACCTATTTTCCTTATTTCCTCCACCGTTGCGTCACGTGCCAGTCTTCAGTTGGTAAATATCAGCAAAACCTGGAAGCCTTCGGTCATCTTCCGGGGTTGGACAAAAATATGGAAACACCAAGAGAAAAGCATGCTTGAACATAAATGCAGATGCTAACCAAGCCTGCATGTTGCGCTGTTGCATTTGACCACGAATGGTACCTTTCCATGGAAAGAGGGTTTGAGAGTGGCTGACTGTAGTGATTTTTCTTCAAAGTCCTCCATAAAATAATGGACCACCAGGTAGCCACTCTCAAACCCTCTTGTTTTCTGCGGTATGTGAATGAAACATTTGTGGTATGGCCACATGCTCTTGATACTCTACATACGTTTCTTCACCATTTAAATTCCCTCCATCCCAATACAAACTTCACAATGAAAGTGGAAAAAGATGGTACTTTTCCTTTTCTCGATGTTTTAGTACGAAAGAAAGGAGATGGTACCTTGGGACACTGTGTCTAACGCAAGCCAAGGAAGGTAGATCTATATTTGCAAGCCACAAGCTGCCATCACCCTGCACAATGCGGTAGTGCATTACGTACGTTAGTTCACAGAGCGCGTGTGGTATCTGATCCTGAAAGCCTGTCGAGTGAGATACAGTATTTGGAGACAGTGTTCTGACAAAACGGTTATTCTGAGAGACAGATACGTAATGTATTCAGGCCAAAGGGACTTCAATTTAGACGCGTTGTCTTGTGAAATCGAATAAATCCCTTTGAAACACCCCGTACGTATGACAAATACGAATGCCCTCAAGCGTGGTCCGAATAGGGCAAGCGAGTGGGGACGTTGGAACTGGCGAGAGAGCGAGTTACGGACCCCTTTATTCGTTAATCGCGGCCAGCAGGCTTCCTCATGACACTTGACGCTGCAGCGGCGGTGCGACGTCGATTGTATTCTATTTCGCTGTGAGGCGGAGTGCTAGCCGTTTTATAGCCCAAGTCATTTCTATATCCCTTGTCGCTGGAAAAATTATTAGACTGTTTTTTGAACCCACAGTGAGTAAAACCAATGTTTGTAATTTTCCCCTGCTATACAGGGTGTTCCAAAATTACACCGACCGCCTGTATATGTGTATATATACAGGCTGGTACCTTGATGATGTAACATACTTTCAGCGATAGTGGAGAAGATTAACGTATGAATTTTTGGTGGGGGGCCGAGGTACAGAAATGAAGGAGTCGAAAGTTACAAGTGAAAATCGTTCTGATACCTCTGACAGTGCAATAGATATACCGGTACTATTGCCACGATTGAAGGGTAGGTAAGTTTCAGAGGTGGCAGAGTGGACCAAAACAAGAAGAAAAGTTCAGTGAATATGGGCTCTAAAATGCGTACCTGAGGAGCTTTGAGCCCTTCTTTATCTTCGCTACTGTGAAACACATGTCCTCTATCGAACAAGTGCTCTTGCTCCTAAGGTGTGAAGTGTAGAGCCCCCGTTTACTACACATGTTTCCTTGTTTCGGTCCATGCTACCACCACTGAAAGTTCCTATCCTACCACCTTAGCAACAACAGTACCAGTACATGTGTTCCACTGTCGTAGGTATGTGAATGATTTTCACTTCTAACATTCGAGTCGTTCGTTTCCGGACCAGCCTTCCTTACCGCAAATTGATACATTTTAACATGAACACGGGATCATACTGTTTATACAAACACTCAGGGTAATCCTTATTAACGTTTAAAAAATCCCAAAGTGATGTAGATGACATCGAGACAAGTAAATTAATACAAGTAACACGGAGCCGTAAATGTCGGGAAATATCTCAAAAGTGGATGGCAAATGTTGAACATGTTACGTGACCAGTTGACGTAGGCCTGCATCGCCGCACGTGCAGTGGTGGAGCCTGTCGACCTGTCGCTCTTGATCATGCCAACCCAAGTATTCACGTCCGTGTGGCTCCGGGCCTAAACCTAGCGTAATGCGCCACAAGGAAATAAGTATAAGCTCCAAAATTGCATAGTTAGCAGTAAATAACGTACGTGTTCTTTACTAAATAAAGTCTGCAAAAAAAAGAGAGACCAAAGGGAAGAAATACAAAATTGAATCAGCTTGACGTCACTTGTTCAACATGGGGTATTTCCCGAGATTTGCGGCCCCATGTGTCTTATGTTAAATTACTTGTCTCAGCGTCATCTACTTCGATTCGATTTTTTTAACGTTAATAAGAAACAACATGCATAAGGCACCGGTGCCTGTAACTTCCATACTCTGTAGCATTGTTGGATAACGTTCCTGGACATTGCTTCCCATCCTCATTTTGTTCCTCAAGACACCACCTACACCGCCTCGAAGTTGGTCGGTATAATTTTTAACACTGTGCATATAATCTAACAGAAATGGAAAGTGTTACATTAGGAACACATTAACCTAACCCTACCAGACTGGCAGTTCAGTTATTTACCTGGCTGTGGGTAATGTTGCTTAAGTTTTCATTCTTATATGAAATTATTTTTAGTGCAGAACAAAGCCATTCCCACGGAAGGAGAATGGTATGGGTACATGATGGATACTCGATGCTTGTAATGTTACTGGAACCATCGTAACACAGCAAGCCTAGTGGAAACTCGTGCAGCGTATTGCCATCTTTTGGACTTTGAGGAAGGTAAAATTATCGGAAATGGCGGCCTAGGGGCATAAGACAGTCAGATGTAGTGCAATGACTGCAGAATGTGTGATGTCGAGATGCGCTGAGGACAATAGTGCGGCAAGAAGATTAGGCATAGTTACCTCCAGTACGATTGCAACACGAGAAGATTGTAGAGCTGTTAAAATGACTATGATGAATAGAAGAATGACGAGAGTAGCATGGTAGGTTTCATCCTGCATTACAAAACACCCCATCAGTGCTCATGAAGGATCAAAAATAAGATAAGGACTTCCGGTCATAAGGTATCACTGTAACTGGTAAGTAGTAGGGTATCAGGACAGATTCTGGCGGCGATGAAGATTTAAGGTCACTGACAACGATTTCGAATGTCTGGTTACATACTGAAGCAACTGGGTGAAATCAACCCCACGTCCCTCCCCCCCCCCATCCCCAGGGAAGCACCGTCCAACCCACGCATATGGCGAAATTGTCTGAGGTATATTCAAGGTAAAAAGGTAACCCAATACTGTCATGTGGTCGCTGGACAGTTGTGTGACATAAAATTCACGGGAAACCTCTGTCTCTCTTGACCAATGGGAACACATTAAATTGATGGGAACCCCCATCATCCTCCTTTTATTACCAGGTCAGTTGCATAGACCTCTTCGTTCGAGATCTGTGAATCGTAGGAAGAGATTTAGGTTTGTTATAAACAGGTTATTATTAAAATAATTTTTCTTTATAGTTCTATAGTGAAAGGTTCAGGAAATAGTAATAAGTGTATAACAAATTTATTGGTACATCACTAACAAATATTTTCTGCAATACAGTTTCTAACAATACTGTTTGATTTTTTATGAAAAGATTTTTTCAATTTTTTAATGCTTTTATTTACAAATGTTATGTACAATAAATATTTTTGATGATATATACATTTGTTTATTTACAATAATTTGCAAAGCTATTTTTCTGACGACATACAAGTGTATACATTGGTTTATTTGCAAAGACTTTTTTAAAATTCTTTCTGACGATTTATATACATTATTAATACTATCAGGCACTATAAAAATTTGTAGAAGGAAGAAGAACTTAAATACTACGTTTCCCCCTAAATTTGTGCTTCGTAATATTTTTCATCCTACATACAATATTTACATTTTAATCACTGATTGATTTGACCATTCTACATATAGCATTTACATTTTAATTATTTATTCCTATATAACATATACA
Source organism: Schistocerca cancellata (assembly GCF_023864275.1). Lineage (NCBI taxonomy): Eukaryota > Metazoa > Arthropoda > Insecta > Orthoptera > Acrididae > Schistocerca > Schistocerca cancellata. Next base: position 541,778,755 of record NC_064629.1, on the reverse strand, counting down.
GAATGATTCATCTGCCCCTACCACTATCGTTATATGCAACCAGCAATATTGCAGTTGGCATTTATAAACCATGTGCGAGATTTTCGTATTCTCTCACTCACTGCGTGCAAACTATTAGTCGCACAGAAAAAAAGAGCAAGGCATTTTTCAGTAAATTTAATCTAGTTAAATTTTGTACTGCGATATGTTTTCGCTGGAGAAAAACTGACAAAACTGACCCTGAAACACATGTCCACCTCACACTCATTGCTCACCGGTCAGGATTTCTAGAACGAGTATGCTGCTCATGGCAATTCCTCCTATCACTGTACAAAAATTTCTAACTACACGAACTATTCCCGATATTTGACCCTTTTTTGCTTCTACTGATTGGGCTTTTACGCCACCAGCATAGTCGGCTACTTTGTTGACATTACTAATGTAAATGTGCCTTTGGGGGTGATGAACGAAAAACAGCTTTTGTGAAAGTACGCTAAAAGTAATTACGTCGAGAAATCGATCGAAACTGAACCCTTACAAACACAGTTTTCATAGACTGAAGGCCTGACGAATCTAACGATGTAAATGTTTATTTTATGCTGTTAAAATTCAGAACATTGTTAGGTAAAATTTACACAGACGCCTGTTTTACAACTTGTTAGTGCTCAACTTAGCCGGTGGCGTAATAAGTGCAGTTAGCGAAGACCAAAATAGTCGAATGTGGGAAATAATTCGTGTAGTCGCAAATATTTGTACAGTGGTAGAGTGGAGTGCCATGAACAACATACTAAAATCCTGGCTGACTGTGGAAGTGGGAGTGCGTTTGAAGGTCACTTGAAAAATAAGAGCTCTAGCGAAAACGTGCCCCAGTACAAAATTGAACTACATTGAATTTCCTACAAAAGGATCCTGTTCATTTTGCATGTAGCGAGCGGGAGAATATTAAAATCTCGCGCATGGTTTATGAAGGCCAGCTATAACATCGTGGGCTGCATAAAACGAAATTGGTAGGGGCAGCTGATTCACCTTGTATACTGTATACAGGGCGAGTCAGCTAAGACAGGCCACCCGAAATACATCTGGAATGAATAAATATATCAACTGTGGTTTTCTCCAAGTTTTAGCGGACAATATCGTACATTTCCTGACGTTTGCAAGTAATTTTTATCGTTTATAGTCGCCATATTACGACACCGACTTTTTTTTTATAATGGAGCTATACACTTTTCCTGTGGTATTCGAGAGAATCTTCTAAGAGAAGTGCAATGATATAACATGTATGGGTCTTGCTCAAATAGTATCAAGACAACATTGTCGCAAACCACTGTCCTGCTGTCGGGAGAAAAGGTTCTACAAACATATATCCTATTACATCAAATGTAAGCAAACACGTAAAACAGGTATGGTTCTTGTGTTTACCTGTTCGCTTGAAGTCATTCAGTGTGTTTTCTGCTTTTTTTAGCTATCAGATAACTTGCTCATGAAGATACCGAGACATTCATAATGTATACAACAGCCGAAAGAGTGAATATCGTTCATGGCGAATGTCGCCAAACTATTAGAGCAGCGTTGCGGTTGTATGCTGAATAGATCCAGATTGTGCACGTTACTCACGAATTGTCTTTAAAAACGTTATAAAAATGTTCTAGAACCTGAAAATTTGGACAATAAAATACGCCAAGGAAAAAGAAGAGTAAATGATGAAAAAATGAAACTAATGCAAATGTCAGTAATAGCCATCTCGGAAGTACGAGGGGGATTCATCAAATGAGTGTTCTGAGAACACTACATTGCATCGCATTTCATCCCATTCACATTTCGCTGCATCTGTAGTTTCATAGGAATGACGTCCAAAACCGGTTACAGTTACCCAAATGTTATCTACGGATAGTGCAACGTGATGCGGCATGTCTATGCAAAATTTTGTCTAAGGAAGAAGCGTTGCTTACATATTCTGTTGCCGCAGCTATTGAAAGACACTCCACTGGACATATGGAAATCAGTGTGGTACCAACATAATGGATGGCCCTCCCATTCTGCACATGTAATGACATATCCTCGTAAGAGAACATTCGGAGAGCACTGGCATGGTCATTCAGGAAACGCAAAATGGTCTACACACTCACTTAACATAACACTTCTGTACACTTATCTGTGGCGAAAACTAGAGCAAGAGTTCTATGAGGATAGGTTGGTTGAATTTGGGGGGGGGGGGGGGCACCAAACAGCAATGTCATCGGTCCCGGTCTATCAGGAAATACCGACGACTCCCCAAGGCATGAAATGACTTATAATATGGGCCTGTGCTGACGTTAACTCCAGATGAATTTCAACGTGCGGTATTCTTTCTCCATAATCGCTTTACTGCGTGTTGAAGTGCTCAAGATCAACATTATGAGCACTTGTCACAACAGTAGTACCTGAGTTACTTGTTTGCTTACATTTGGTATAACACGGCAGATATTTGTGGAGTCCCTTCTGACGGCAAGACAGTGGTTTACGGCACTGTTATCTTGATACTATTTCATCAAATCCCACACGTGTTACGTCGTTTAAGTTGTCTTAGAAACATTTTTGAAATAGCACAGGAAAAGTATATAGCTCCACCAGAGAAAAATGAAGTCGGTGTCGCAATTCGGCGGCTTTAAAAGATAAAAATTCGTTGCGAACGTCAAGTAATTTACCATATTGTCCGCTATAATTTGGCGAAAACCGCACCTCGATATACTGATTTATTTTGGATAGTTGCCTTAGCTGCCTCACATTGTACGTGGGAAATGGGACTAGCAGCAGCAGGTGAAGAAAAACCAAACACACTCATACACAGAAATGCATACAACATATGCATGCACAAATAGTGTGCGTAATTTGCACGCACATATAGTGTGCAGTTATTCACAAATAGTCACACATACAACTATGAGAAGCGGTGCATCCCAGAATCCCAAACACAACCACTATTTGGAAATAAACAAACACTCGGCCACACACACAATCACTTTCAAGTGAATACCGAGAGTATGTATGGTAGGTTGCTGATCCCACCCCTACTAGATGTACCGTTTGTCGTCATGAACGACAGCCCTACTTTCAGCTGCAGTGCAGTGTGCACCTCATGACTTCGAGATCGAAAGACTAATTGGCGATCATATGTGGAGCGGTGACAGCGCCCTACAGCAGGCACTCCTTGTAATCTTCTTTCGTGAGAGTCTCTGAAATGACACGACCCACAGTCTAGCCTTCCATTGGGTGGCAGCTGCGTCTACGCAGTATACACACATTTTTGACCTAGGCCTACAAACTCCGTGATCTGCCAATCATTCGCCTAGTCTTTCGTCAGGTCGATGACATTCTCGTTTTGTGGCGTTATTCCATACGGATTATCAGCGGCACATCCAGGTGTTTCGAATGCTGCAGAATTGTACCTTATTATTTTGTACAGATTATTTCTCAAAAATATCTTGCAAGCAGGTGAACTTCAGTGTTCGTGTACAATCTAGCATATTACCTAAACTCCATCCAAACAGGTCTTGCAAGGTCCTATGTTACCAACATGTGGTCAGCACACCACTCTCCCAGCTGTCGTCAGTTTTCTTGACCAGAACCACTACTTCTCAGTCAAGTAGCTCCTCAAGTGGCCTCACAAGAGTTGAGTGCACTGTGCTTGCCAACAGCGATTGGAAGACTCTGACAGTCACGCACCCAAGTGCTAGCCAAGCTGGACAGTGCTTAATTTCAGTGACCAGGGGAAACTGATGTTACCACTGTGGCAAGGCTGTTTCACACAATCTGTAGAAATAAATTGAGGTTTCTGTCCCATTTTTCACAAAATTAGAAAAATCACTACATTTCAGCTAAATTTCTTGTACAAGGCCCAAATATTCATAAAAGACACCATTTTTCCAAAAAGTCGATTTTAATAACAAAAAACAGTGAAATCGACCAGAACGAAAGACAATGGTCGTTTTTTGGCATTTTAAAGGTTTTTGAATATATTCAGTAACTTTTCCAATTTTTACAATTTTCGACTATTTTCACTATCAATTTCAAATGTTTGTTTCGTGGCTCTAAATATATTACAATGATTTCAAGGAAAAATCGAGCAATTTCAAGAGAAATAAATCCAAAATAGTTTTCATGCATAAAATCTAGATATAAAGGTTTCAAGTCACCTCCTCATTTTCCAAGATTTCAAAAAATGTTAATAAAGCAGTGGAACTATTATAAAATATTAACAAGAAAAATTTGAAAAATGTTGGAAGTATTCCAACTTACAAACTCACTATCATGATATTCATTATAATCACCTCATTTTTTTAATTCCTTTCTATCTCAGTTTAATGTTTCCATCCTCTAAAAATCGAAAACCTATCCACTTACCAGTTTCAAATATCTGTTTGGCAATATAAATTTAAATTCATTATTGAATTCCATACAAATCTTTTCTCAATGTTTTGTATTTAAGTAATCACATCCAGTAACATTCAACAAAACATCTGTTTCAACCTCATTAATTTTGTTAAGCAATTTAGCACTGTATACAATGTTGGGCTTCTTAAGTAAAGACTATTTTTATAGAAAGAATGATAAGTATAAAAATTTAAATTTATTCATCAGTATTAAAATTTTATTTGTGATAAATGGACTCAAAAACAACAAATAGCTGGAAAGAGCAGACATGATACAAAAAAATCTTCAGTTTTTTGAAAATGAGGATAAAAAGATACAAATTCAATACTGGGTTTAAAGGAAACAATAATATTAGTTTCATTATGAAAATAATCATTTTTTACAAACATTCCATCACTTACATTAAAATTAGCATTTATTAATTGCAGTCATATAGTGCTTTAGGAACAGTTTGTTTCATTAGCTGCAATAATTTGAATATTAAATCCTTACACACTTGTGATATTATCTTTTATGTCCACATAAAATTTAAGAAAACCTTGAATAACAACTCTGTTTAGATTTTCATCGGCTTTAATGTAACTATATGGTTTTTTGTATGAATAAATTTTTCTAAGCATTTTAAACTATATTGTCCAACACAAATTGCTATTCTCTCTCCATCATAATACAGTTTATTTTTGGATGTAATACTTGGAGTTAAAAATGTACAAAAACTAACTTGTGCAACATTCTTTCTCTATCCCTTATATGGTACAGTTAATCTTTTCATGAGAACTGACAAATTACCACCTAATTGAAATAACTGACTCATTTATTACTAATTAATTATTACCAATTAAATGAAAACAAATTGGAAACAAGAATTAGAATTCAAGAGAAGAAATCAGAAAATATAACATTTACCTGATTCAATTTGATATATTATAATTGGACCAATCTGATGAAGTACAACATTAATGATCAATAATTATATTTTAGCTGCGGTATGGTTAAACCTGGATAAAATCAATCATTTATATGCTTATTCGAAATTATTTATTTATTATTTACGCAAAATATCAAGAATTTATAAAAATATGTAAAAACGTTAAAGAGAATGTTGTTACTTTCATTGAAAATAATGGTGAAATTATGCCAGTGGTAGAACTTGAAAACAATTCAGTACCTTTATATGATGACTACATTTTTGAAAATCAGGATATATTTAAGGAATATTTTGCTAGAGGTAGACATTAAGGAATAATTGTCTTTATCTCAGTCAGATGTATTTAAAAATACCAAAGTGATTCCTCATAGATAATCTCATTTTTGTAAATATATTTAGAGAAAATGAGAAATTTCAATCATACGTACCACAAATTTGTTGGTGGAGATTTAAACATAGATGATTTTAAGGAAAAATGTACTTGACATTGGAATTAGAATCAGTTCAGATTTCTGACAACAGACATTGCAACAAAAATAAATAAAAAATTAAATATTAAATATGTTCTGAAAAGTATAGTCTTTGCTATATGAACAGTTACTGTTTTTTAACTTAATTAAGTGACCTTAAAAGATATTAAAATCTATTAACAAACCACACTTATCGTATTTTAGATGAACATAAGAAAGAATTTACAAGAGATCATTATGATTTTGAAAAGTATAAATATTTAGAAAAAACTGGTCAAACTGTACAACATATCTGTGGTCTAATGATGAAGCTGAATATAGTCCAGGTACTAGTGGTTGTTATTTTTAGATAAATTTAAAACTAAATGAATTCAGTTAAGAAATATTTATAGATCTATGAATGTAATTTAATTTTGAATATTAAAAGAGTTAAATATTTACTGCTCTAAATTAGTCATTAAACATAAACAATAAACATCAATAGAAAAAAGAAACATGAATGTTAAACAGAAGAAGTAATATTTGTTAATGACTTTTCTTAATTAAAATCTAGCAAAATTTGATATGAATTTAACTTCTTTCGACCCAAAAGTTATTAAACAAGCTAAACAAAATAGAAAAAAATTGTAGGATCAAAAGAAGAATTTAAAAATTGAAGAAACAACCTGGAATGGAATATAAGAAATACAAAAAAAAACAAACTGTTATTGATGCAATTGAAAAAGTTAAAGCAGGAATCAAAGTTTTAGGCAATAATACGTAAAAGCTACTGAAGACAAGAGAAAAGCTGAAAAGCACATTGTTACTTATCATCATCAATGTTTAGAAAAATTCGAACATATATCAGCATTTGATTAAACGTTAGACTAATCACAAATACAAAAAATTATAAACAAATATTAAGAAGAGGATAACAAACAAAAAGAACAAAACCCTGAAAAAATAATTATTGATGAAATAATTTGATGAATCTTTTTACTAAAAAACATAATACTATAGATGAGATAAATAAAAAGTTTTATTCTGTCAATTTATCAAATTATGCAAATGTATTATCTGAGGAGCTCTATATTTTGATAAGAATCCAAATAAAATCAAATCAAATAGAGGTATAAGATAGGATAACCTGGTAAAAGAAATTGTTCAAGTTTTGTTATCCAAAATTAGCAGTAGATTTTTCAAATGATGAGAAGACAGATGAAGGATTAATAAAAGTATGTACAGAAAATGCAGCTGGTTATATTTGTATAAATTATGTTATAGATTTAATAGACAGATTAGCTGTAAGCATGGTGAAGAATTAGCTAGAAATAAGAATCAATCATGAAAAGGTTGGTATAAGAAAAACGTTAACCAGCAAGTTCAATGATTTTATTATTAATAATACAAAAGGTGTACCTTCTTAAATTAGATTTTTGAACAATTTATAACTCACATTTTGGGAAACATGATAAATGTAGAAAAGGATTAAATAAGGCATGCATTAACAAATTACTATTTGAAATGCATGTTTTAGGCTATAATTATTTTGGTCCAGGAACAGAATTAAAAAAATGATTACTGAGAGGAGATCAAGGGATAGATAAGTTAGAAGAAGCATGCAAAATCATAATCATTTATTACAGAGATCATAAAGATTTAGACTTTAGACATTACACAGATAAATAAGTTAAAAATATCACAAAGGAAATAATGTAAGATGCATCGTTTGAAGAAAAATTAGCTGCAACAGCAGTTAGAGGAATCTTGTATGGAAAAATAAGATTAGAACTTGGATTTGAATTTGATGATAATGGTTGATGACTATAACATTTTTTAATTATTTTAAAAATCTATATAAGCGATTAATTTCTGCACTGATTATTTTGCACTAGTGGGTGACAAAACTGAAGTTAAATCAATTAAAATTGAAGTAAATATAATCACTTACATAATAATAATAATTCTTTAACTGATGCTCAAAAACAAACGGAGGCAGGGTGATAGAAACTGATATAAATTGGCTTGTAATATCCAGTATATGTGTTATGAAAAAGTTATTGAATATTTGAATATTTAACAGAAAAGAAAGAAAAAAAGGGTTTAACAAAAGCGAAGGAGCTTTTTTACCGATTTTATTACCAGTGCTAGGAGCTATTGGTTCATTATCTGATGGAGCTATTGCTAAATGAGTTCAGGATAAACAAAAATTATGCCTGAATTAGAAGAAAAAGGAATATATAATTTAACAATTGACAAGAAAGGTAAAGGAATAAAAAAAGTCAGAGAAATGATTAAGAAAGATGACAGAGCAGTGTCAGATATTGATCTAGTAAATCGAGTTATACAACTGAAGATTAAACACTTTCATAGAGTTTTTAGGACTGACGAATTACCTGAAAAACCAAAAAAATTAAACTCAAATAATTAAGTTAGATACTTCAAATCATATTGGCAAACACTCAATTTGTTACTACAAAACAGATAATACAAAATTTTTTTGATTCTTTTTTAGCAATATACAAAAGCAACTAATTCGATACTTAGGTGCAAATTAACTCATTATATGCTGATAAAATTGTGGTGAACGAAAGATAATTAGAAAATGAACTAAATGAGTTAATTAAAAAGCTATATAACAAGTATTTTAATACAATGTAATAGCTATATCACTAAACACATCTGTATAAAAATATTAATCAGATTTATAATGATCATTACATGACTATATAATGTTAATGAAAAAAATTAATAAGCTAAACAGAGAACTAGAAGTCTGTGCAAAAGATTTTATTCATGTACCAGAAAGAAATATACATGAATAACTGAATTTTTATTTTCGATAGCCAGTGAGCAACAAATATAAAATTTTTGCAATGACATCTTAATAAAAATATTAATCAGCTTTATAATGATAATTACATGACTATATAATGTTAATGAAAAAATTAATAAGCTAAACAGAGTACTAGAAGTCTGTGCAAGAGATTTTATTCATGTACCAGAAAGAAATATACATGAATAACTGAATTTTTATTTTCGATAGCCAATGAGCAACAAATATAATATTTTTACAATGATTTCACACTTGTCAGAGGTAAAAATTTAAACGAAGATTTAACATTAAATAATTTTGATATTTGATTAAGTATATATCATAATTTATATGAAATAAATAATAATAATCAATCAATAATTGTGCCTAAATCAAATTTTCTAATTGTAAGATTAAGAGGTACACCTCAAATTGTACCAGTACATTAAAAAATTGCTTTATTAGGTCTAATTTAACCTATATAAATTGATGAACATACATGGTGCCTTAAGTGAAAGACATTTACTGAATCTTATGATTGTCAGATAACAGTAATTAAAAATGGGTGACAAAAGATTGAAGGAATATATATAGGTAAAGCAGGAAAAGATAAAGTGGTAAAAAATGTATAAATATTGGAAACATAAACATTCACGAAGAATTTATTAATGAATTACATAAGCCAGCAAGGAAAATTTTTCAAGAAGATTTAATAAAAATGTATTCTGAAAAATTAAAAGAAATTTCAAAAATAAATAAAGAATCTAAATATTTATTAACTGTAATTGGTATTTTTCAAAATATTCTTGGGCAATACCAGTTAAATGTAAAACTTGTTAAGATTTTTTAGAAGTTACTGAAAAAATCTGTGGTGCAAGAACTGTGAGAAATCTTCAAACAGATAATGGAAAAGAACGTATGAAAAAATATAACAGGAAACATTAATAAACTTTTTCATGGTAACAGCACCAGTTATTTAAAGATTTTACAGAACACTGAAGGGGAAAAATGGAAAAAATTAGTTCAAGGTAATTACAAGTGGATTCGTATAGTTACAAATGGTTGAAGAGTGTAATAATACCAAACATTCGACAGTAAAAATGAAACTTAAAGAAGTACATAAATATAATTTAAATCTGACTAAAATTGGATCTATTGATAACAAACCAAAATTGAAAATAGGAGATAAAGCGAGAATCAGAAAATTGAAGGGAACTTTTGAAAAAGTTATACTGCAAACTAGTGAACAGAAATGTTTAGAGTTGAACATGTTATATTTTCAGACCCAGTTACATACAAACCGAAAGATTTAAAAGAAAATTTTTATGAGCAAGAAGTACAAATAGAAATTTATGTATGTATGTAGTTGAGAAAGTTTTAAGAAAAAAGGTGACACAGTTTAAGTTAAACAGTTAGGATTTGATAATTCACATAACAGTTGGGTAAATAAAGATAAGTTTATTTTATAAATATTTTAATTTACATAAATATACGACAGATGGCTACCGGTCAATATGAAGACAATGTTTTAAGAAGTGGATAACAAACAGAGTGTGATAAAAAACTAATATATTAACTGCCAAGAAATTACAGATTCTGATTGCTTTTACACAGATCCATTGTCTAAAGACAAATATTCGAGTTAATGTGAATACTGTGTTCTAGAATACAACAAAAATAAGAAATTTGCTGATAAAAGTCAGTCTGAACTCAATTAAAAATAATTTAAAAATCTAAATTTAGCTTTGTGTTGAATTCAATTCATTTTCTTAACTTTAAACATATACTTAATTTGAATCAATTTAATTTACCTTTACAAAATGGCTGACATTAAATTATAGTTATTAGATGATTTTGATGTGATATCGATGGTTGAAGAAGGTGTTAGAGGTGGTATTCCCAATCTCATAAAAGATAAGATAAAGCAAATAACAAATGTTTGAAACATTATGATTCAAATAATTTATTTCGCTGGCCTACTAGTCAATATTTGCCATATGGTGGATTTGATTCAGATAATCCAAATAATTTTTATTGTAATAGAGAAAATAACTTAAACTTCAGAGGCTTCTCAGTTCAGATGTATATTGGAAGTGGATTTAGAATATCCAAAAGAATTATATGATACACATAGAGATTTAACATTAGCTCCTGAAAATGACTAAAGTTGATAAAAATAATGACAAAAATAATTATGTCATGCACTGTAGATATCTTAACATTTATTTGTAGGATTGAAGGGGACAAAAATAAATGAAGCATTAAAATTGAACACCTGTAATTGGCTACAAAAATATATTGACCTGAATACAGGAATGAGAACAGGAGCAATAAATCATTTTAAAAAAGCTTTTTCAAGCTCAAGGATAGCTCATTATTTAGAAAAGTGATGGAAAATATTATAAATAGAGTAGATATAAAATTAATTTGAGATATTAAACGTGAAAAATTATAGCAAAAACATATTTCAAAGTAACAAAAATATTTAATGAAGATCTTGTAGCTATGCACATGAACAAAGCTAAACTCACGATTAACAAACCAACTTTCATTGGAATAAGCACACTTGATTCAGCAAAAGAATTAATGTATAATTTTCATTATAGAGTTATGAAACCAAAAGATGTTGAAAAAATTGATCTTTTGTGTCAATATACTGACTATTGATTTTCTAATATACAAACACAAGATTTTTATGCAGACATGACGAAAATGTTTGATAATTTGATACAAGTTATTACCCAAAGGAACATATATACAACATTCTTCAAGTAAATAAAAAGGTATTTGGTAAAAGAAAGATGAATGTAACAGAAAAATAATGGAGGAATTTGTCTGGTTTACGGTAAAAAATGTAAGCTTATAAAATTCGTCATATTTTGGACAAAAAATCTAAAGTAGTTGAGAAATACTTTGTAATAAATAAAATAAAAGAGTATTTCGTTAATGATATTGAACATAGAAATATGAATTTAATATAAAGTAAGAAACATGTAATTTAATCTGTTGAGGTTAATTAAAAACATTAAGTCCTCCTATTGATAAAATATATGTTTTTTTATAATAAAACACATATGTTATCATGTGGAAATAATTATTTGATAAAATTTAATATATCTGTAATTTTTATAAAAATCACCTGTAATATATTTATGTTTTCCATTAAAAAAATAAATCAGTTATATCATCTTTGATTCCTATGCTATATTCCCAGCCATCATAATCATCTTTTGAATTCATAACATCATTAATATCTGAAACATCTCTTACTATTCACAATATACACTCCTGGAAATTGAAATAAGAACACCGTGAATTCATTGTCCCAGGAAGGGGAAACTTTATTGACACATTCCTGGGGTCCGATACATCACATGATCACACTGACAGAACACAGGCACATAGACACAGGCAACAGAGCATGCACAATGTCGGCACTAGTACAGTGTATATCCACCTTTCGCAGCAATGCAGGCTGCTATTCTCCCATGGAGACGATCGTAGAGATGCTGGATGTAGTCCTGTGGAACGGCTTGCCATGCCATTTCCACCTGGCGCCTCAGTTGGACCAGCGTTCGTGCTGGACGTGTAGACCGCGTGAGACGACGCTTCATCCAGTCCCAAACATGCTCAATGGGGGACAGATCCGGAGATCTTGCTGGCCAGGGTAGTTGACTTACACCTTCTAGAGCACGTTGGGTGGCACGGGATACATGCGGACGTGCATTGTCCTGTTGGAACAGCAAGTTCCCTTGCCGGTCTAGGAATGGTAGAACGATGGGTTCGATGACGGTTTGGATGTACCGTGCACTATTCAGTGTCCCCTCGACGATCACCAGTGGTGTACGGCCAGTGTAGGAGATTGCTCCCCACACCATGATGCCGGGTGTTGGCCCTGTGTGCCTCGGTCGTATGCAGTCCTGATTGTGGCGCTCACCTGCACGGCGCCAAACACGCATACGACCATCATTGGCACCAAGGCAGAAGCGACTCTCATCGCTGAAGACGACACGTCTCCATTCGTCCCTCCATTCACGCCTGTCGCGACACCACTGGAGGCGGGCTGCACGATGTTGGGGCGTGAGCGGAAGACGGCCTAACGGTGTGCGGGACCGTAGCCCAGCTTCATGGAGACGGTTGCGAATGGTCCTCGTCGATACCCCAGGAGCAACAGTGTCCCTAATTTGCTGGGAAGTGGCGGTGCGGTCCCCTACGGCACTGCGTAGGATCCTACGGTCTTGGCGTGCATCCGTGCGTCGCTGCGGTCCGGTCCCAGGTCGACGGGCACGTGCACCTTCCGCCGACCACTGGCGACAACATCGATGTACTGTGGAGACCTCACGCCCCACGTGTTGAGCAATTCGGCGGTACGTCCATGCGGCCTCCCGCATGCCCACTATACGCCCTCGCTCAAAGTCCGTCAACTGCACATACGGTTCACGTCCACGCTGTCGCGGCATGCTACCAGTGTTAAAGACTGCGATGGAGCTCCGTATGCCACGGCAAACTGGCTGACACTGACGGCGGCGGTGCACAAATGCTGCGCAGCTAGCGCCATTCGACGGCCAACACCGCGGTTCCTGGTGTGTCCGCTGTGCCGTGCGTGTGATCATTGCTTGTACAGCCCTCTCACAGTGTCCGGAGCAAGTATGGTGGGTCTGACACACCGGTGTCAATGTGTTCTTTTTTCCATTTCCAGGAGTGTAGAATGGGTATGTGACAATTAAGATTTTCATAGATTTATCAAATAACATCTTTGATTCTGTTAAAATGCGTTCTATGTTATAAATGTTCTGACTCTTCCAAAGCTTTGAAAAGATACATTCATATTGAAAAAATATTATTAACATAAAATTTTTAATGAAATAAATAAGTGAAATGAAAAAATTTCTTCCTGTTTTACTGAGTTTTTCCACTTCCTTATCCACATTTTTAAGGAAAAAAGAGATGATTTCAAACTTTTGTATCTGGATTTTATACTTGAAAACTTTTTTGGATATTTTTGCTTCAGATTTCAGGAAATCTTTGAGATATACGACGTCTGTTAAAAAAAATCCGGAACTTTCGTAATTTCCTGCTAATGGTGTGTTGTAGTGAAATGCGGTTGGCATCCATGAACACGCCTGTGTTTGATGTGTAACTGCTGGAATTTTCATTGTTGTGTGTCTGTGAGTTATTGTTCAGTGCTGTATTGAGTGTAACGTTGGGTCACACGGTTTGCGAATTTCGAGATGGCAGAGTTAGAAGACCAATATGTGTGCATTAAATTTTGTGTGAAACTCAAGGATACCTTGACAAGAGACATGCCAAATGATATAGGAAGCCTACTGTGATGAGTGTTTAAGCCGTACTCGGTGTTACGATGGGAGTTAAAAGTCAGGTCAAATGTCAAAGACATGCTGATAGTTTTCTGCGACTTTGAAGGATTTGTACATCATGCATGTATGCCACATAGACAAACTGTTAACCAATGGTACTATCGTGACTATCTGCCACACCTGTGAGAAAAAGTGAGAAGGTAATGGCCTGAAATATGGCGAGATCTCCATGGCTCTTGCATCAATATAATGTACCCACGCATTCATTCCCATTGGTGCATGACTATTGTACAAAAAACGAAATCATTGTGCTGCTTTATCCTCCATACTCTTCTGACCTGGCCTCTGCGAACATTTTTTTTTTTCCAAAGATGAAAACCCCACTTGAAAGGACAAAGTTTTGCAACGATGGTCGAGATAAAACACAATTTGTAGACAGGGGCTTTGGGTGATCCAGCAAGAGGCATACCAAGACTGCTCCCAGAAGTGGACATGGCGTTGAGAGCGGTGTATCAATTGCAGAGGAGAGTATTTCGAAGGAAACCATGCACAATAAGTAAAAGGTAAGTGTAGAAAAATTTTGTGGAGAAGGGTCCAGAATTTTTGAACAGACCTCGTATTTGGACAAATGAAATGAACGTTTGAAACTGGTAGCGACAAGTAAAAGATACTTGCAAAAGATGAAAATTTTTAAAAAATATAAGAAATACTTGAAAAATGATAAAAATTTGAAAAAAAGTGAAAATGTTCGAAGAATGGTTAAAATGCTGGAAAAAATGACTATTGTTATTCGTTCAAGTGGAATTCACATTTTTTGTTTTTAAAATTTACTTTTTCAAAATCGTCTTGTTTGGTGAATATTAGGCCTTTTCGTGAAATTTAGCTGAAATTCGATGATTTTCCTCATTTTGTCAATAACTGAGACAGAATCTCAATTTCCATGTACTGTATGTAGACTGATCAAACCAATCAGTGATTAAAACGTAAATACCACATACTGAATGAAAACAAAAACAAATAAAAAACCAAATACAAAGCAAATATTCATTGTGATATGCGGTATTGAACTTTTTCTTCCTTTTGCTAGTTTTTTGTGTACTTGATGCTATTAGTAATGTACATAAGTTTTCAAAAATTGTAAAAATAGCTTTGTAGATAAACCAATATTTACAGGATATCCCACTTAATTCTGCTGCCCCATATTTCAGAAAAGAAACATAATGTGAAAAATGCAACTGACCAGGCAGGCACCTATGTCAGGGGCAGGAATGTGTAATCCATAAAGGTCAACGAACACCACTTTCAACACGAAGTTAAATTTTTTTAAAGTTTACATGCATATTTTTTCTACAGAAATTAAAATTGGAGGTACAATTAGTGATGGCAGACTTGGTTTCACTTATGTAAACGTTGAAATGAACTGGTAGCGACAATGCTCAAGAAATAGTAAAAGGTACTCGTAAAATGAAAAAAAAATTAAAAAATATAAAAAATACTTGAAACAGCAGCTGTTTGTGCCTTAATGCACAGGGCAAGGGTTGCGTGCACAGTCTTGCAGCCTGCTGTAAACAGACCACTATCAGTACGCACGTTCTACCTACACTGTTCAGTCAACTATTGGTTCCTGCTCGGTTCTGCTGTGCTACTGTCGGCGTCCAAGAGGAAAATACACGGTGATACATTTCATGTACGTTTTGGACAACGTATTACTTGTTTTGGTGTGGCTTGTGACATCTGCGGTCGTCTTGTCAAAATGCCGGTCTTCAGTGATGATGAAGAACTGGACGTGATGTCAATTTACGGCGAATGTCACAGAAATGCAACCACAGTTACACCAGTGTACGCTGAGCACCACTCAGATCGATGGCGCCCTTCATATCGTACCATTTCTAACATCTGCACAAGTCTCATGGAAACAGGCAGCTGGACACTTAGAAAGCGTCATTGTGCGAACACAGCAACTAACAATGACAACGAAATTGCTGCTCTGGCTGCTGTAGCGCTCAGTTCTGAGGCGAGTGTGCGATAGACTACAGACGATTCTGGAATAAGCACTGGCAGTGTGTGGAGCATTTTGCATAGTTTAGTTCTTATCGTGTCTCACTCCAACAAAAACTGTATAGAAATGAGTTCGAATACCGCACTGAATTCTTTCGTTTTGCACTTCTACAGTTGCAAGGTCATCCTGACTTCCCACGTGATACATTGCACTTCATGAAGCTCCGTTCACAAATCATGGTCATGTGAATCTGCGGAATGTGCTCTATTGGTCCATGCAAAATACCCACTGACTTCAGTTACTCATAAACGACAGTGGAGTTTCTACGTTTGGTACGGTATCATTAGTACGCGTATTGTAGGTCCCTGTTCTTATCAGGGAACATTAACCAGACAGCGATATGCATCATTTCTGCAAGTTACTCTATCCCTTGTTATGGAGGACGTGGTGTGTCACTGTAGTTCTAGCATGATGGATACTCCATACATTACGCGCGCCCGTTTTTCTGGAGAGTTGTGGATGCAATGTTTCCGAACAGGTAGACAGGAGGGCGAGGTACCATGAGCTGTGCAGCCTGGTCCCCCGTCGTGACGCCGTTAGATTTTTTCTCACGGTTGCAGTGAAAGAGTATGTACAACAAACCCCGCTTATGACACCAGAGGATGTGCAACAATGCATTACAAACACCTGTTGAGGTGTAGGTTCGTCGGACGTGACGTTAGCGATTATTTGTGAGTGCGTTTCCGCACATTGCAGCAAAAAACGCGGGGCCGTTGCCATCCCTTATTGTTTGATATCTCAGATTATATGAGGATTAGAACAATGAAACCAAGTCTGCCTTCACTTACTGTACATTTAGTTTTTCATTTCTGCAAAAAAAAAAAAAAAAAAAAAAAAAAACATACATGTGCCACGAAAAGAAACTAACTTAGTGTTGAAAATGATGTACGTTAACTTTTATGGATTGTGCATTTCTGCCTATTGTGTGAGCCCCTGCGTAGGTACATCACTAACCAATTGCATTTTTTCACATTTTGTTTCTTTTCGGAAATATACGAGGTGATAGAGTGTGGTGGACACCACCACAGAGGAGCTATGCAAATTGGTCACAAACTGATATTCATACAAGTATCGACAGAAAGTGCAAAACTGTAAACTTTGGCAGCTGATGATTGAATGCGTGATACTACAGCACAATTTCACCATTTATCTGGAAAGGATAGTAAACAGAGGATATGTCGACACCAGGGTATAAAGCCTTTGCGAATGTCAATCCATGTACTCAGGTGGACAGTAACCAAGCCTCGCAGATAGGCACATGAATAATATACGCAGATGTCAGCATTTGAGAGGGATCTTTTAGTGGGCTCAAAGAAGCTGGTTGGAGAAATCGACGAATCGCATGACTTTTAACAGGAGTGATACCACTATTCGATGATGTTGGCACGAATGGGTGGACCATGGCTGGACACACCATCAAGAAGGAAGCGGTCGACCTAGAGAGACGACAGAAGGTGAGGACCAAAACAATCGTTAGAGAGGCACTCAGAGACCCAGATCAGAGGTGCAACTGGTGCTTCAGTGACCACAAGGACCATTAATAGGTGGCTCACAGAAAGGGCACTGACCTCATGTCACCCCTTGCGCCTACTACCACTGACATTTGTACACCAACAAGAACGTTTGCAGTGGTTACGGGTACATTCGGCCTGGAGTCTCACTGACAGGACAGAATTCTGCCCCACTTCCAAATGAGCCCCAATCACCATTGAAGACGTGTCTGGAGATGCCCTACAACAAAAAAATTGTTCAAATGGCTCTGAGCACTATGCGACTCAACTTCTGAGGTCATCAGTCGCCTAGAACTTAGAACTAATTAAACCTAACTAACCTAAGGACATCACACACATCCATGCCCGAGGCAGGATTCGAACCTGCGACCGTAGCGGTCACGCGGTTCCAGAGTGAAGCGCCTTTAACCGCACGGCCACACCTGCCGGCTGCCCTACAACAGCAGTGGGATACCAACCTGATTGTCACACACCATATTGCCTGAAAATCCGGAATGATGGTATGGGTTGCCATTTTATTTCATAGCAGGACACCCTTGGCTATCATCTGCGACATCCTAGCAGCACACCGGTACGCCGACGATACTCTGTCTCCCGTTTTCTTGCCCTCCATGTCAAGCCACTTAATCAAGACAACGCACACCTGCGTATGGCAAGAGTTTCTACTGCTGATATTCGTGCTTGCCAAACTCTAACAGCAAGGTCGTCGGATCTCTCCCCCACTAAGAACGTTTGGAGCATTATAGGCAGGGCCCTGCAACCAGCAAGGAATTTTGACGATCTGCCACGTCCATTGGACAGAATTTGCCACGATACCCTCAGGTGGACGTCCAACGATTCTATTAATCAATGCCAAACCGAAAACTGCTAGTATAATGGCGAGAGGTGGAGCAAAGTATTTTTGACTTGCTCAGTCTGTGAAGCTCTTTCTCACAAATGAATTACCCAAATTTTTTAAAATTGTAATAATTTGTTTGTCTGTTTACGTAGAACACATCTACTGATTTCCATCCCACTCAGATGCCTTTGTGGTGCGTCGTTTTTTTGTCTTAGAGTGTATATCATCACAAGAAAAGCTTTGCAAATTATTGTAAATAAACTAATGTATGTAAATTATTAAAATATTTATTGTACATAACATTTGCAAATAAAATCATAAAAAGGCTAAAAAGGAACTGCTAGTAAAAAATCAAAGAATATGTAAAAATTGTATTGCAAAAATTTTTTGTTGGCAATGTCTATGCTAGGATGGTGCTTTCCTGGGGAGGAGAGGAATGGGCATGACCTCGGCCAATTTCATTACTGTGTACCTTGATACTGGAAGTCCTTATGAGTGGTCGTGAGATACGGTCGTGATCGTAACCAGAACCTGTCCTGATACCCTACTACTTATCGTTTACTGTGTTATCTTGTTCACTAGAGGTCCTTATATTATCAGGGACCCTTTCTTGAGAACAGTCAAGAGAGTTTTGTGATCTGGAATGAACTCTACTGAACTACTGACAACAGCTGAAATTCAGGAGGAGGTTACAGGAAGAGTCTTGCCCTAAACTGACTGAACCATATAACTGAAAGCTGCGATGAGATTTCGAGTTGACATGCATTGTTTATCACTAACGCTGTACTACAGACAACGGAGACTTACCTGCATGGTGAAGAGCCAGAGTCAACTGAGACAGTAGGTGGCATTCTGCAGTGTTCAGCGACGAGTCTCGCTTCTGTTCGTGAAGGTCAGCTCGACGTCAAGGTGTCTGCAGGTGACCTGGTGATCGTCACAGGAAGCAGCGATTATCGAGACTCGTGCCTCCCCAACTCCTGGAATCATGATGTGGGGAGTCACTGAATATGAAAACAGGACTAATTTTGTAGTTGAGGAGAGGCTGAAGGCTCACCAGTAAGAATGGTAAACCCTGTTGTCATGCCCCTCATAACTATGCTACCAAATGGAATATTTCAGCAGGATGATGAAAGAATCCGCACTGAAATTCACACCACGAACGCCATGATTTGTCATCCATAAAAAATGTCTGGGATGCGATGGGGAGACGTATACTTCCAATCCGTCCTGCACCCAGCAGCCTTCATAAACGGACACATTTGTTTCAGGTGTGGCAAGAAATTGCTCAAGATGACATTCGGAAGCCGTTTGCTTCCACGCTACACCACGCCTCAGACTGATATTAATCACATACTTTCGTTGCAATACCCGTTATGTGACGAACATTTACGCAACCGATTGGTGCATCCGTTATGTTAGCTTTATCATAATATTATGTGAGAGATGTACGTCCATTGGAATCGAGATGGAAGAAATTTGGGAAACCATTTTGTAAGAAAATTAAATGAGATCTGTAAAAAGAAGAGAATAAGTGGTAACTTTGCGTCAGTAAGATGCAATTATTAAAAATTTACGGTCTATGAAATTTCTCAAATCTTGGCTGTCACTTTACAAAGACTACATGCAACACTAATTCTTACATCTTACTTTCGTGATATGGAGTATCTGCATCTCCTCCTTCTGCTCTTTACTATTTTGTGGGAATAGCTGTCCATAACTTTCTGTTTATATTTCGTCTCACTAAAAGCCGGAAGACTATAAGATATATTATCGCACTGACCAAATGGCTCTGAGCAGTATGGGACTCAACATCTGAGGTCATCAGTCCCCTAGAACTTATAACTAGTTGAACCTAACTAACCTAAGGACATCACACACAACTATGCCCTAGGCAGGATTCGAACCTGCGACCGTAGCAGTCACACGGTTCCGGACTGAAGTGCCAAGAACCGCACGGCCACCGCGGCCGGCCGCACTGACCACCATTATTATATTTCCATATGACGAGTGCAATTTCTTGACTTCAAATTCCAAATACGACACCTCAGCAACTGCGTGCGTACGATATGCCATTGTTTCAGCACACTTTGTCAGCAGAAGGACAGTTAAAAAACGAATACTTGAGTGACATGTAGAGACTGAGGTACAAATGTAGAAAATGGATAATAATGAATATGTGTACTCACACAGGCTACAACGCGAAACCATCCGACCACTTCAAGACAGTAAACAAATGTAAACACAGGAAAACGCACGCCGGCCGTTCAGTCATACACTCAACAACAAAAGGCTCTGAGCACTATGGGACTTAAAATCTGAGGTGATCAGCCCCCTAGAACTTGGAACTATTTAAACCTAACTAACCTAAGGACATCACACACATCCGTGCCTGAGGCAGGATTCGAACCTGCTACCATAACAGTCGCGCGGTTGTGGACTGAAGCGCCTAGAACCGCTTGGTCACTACGGCCGGCACACTCAGCAACAATAAAGGATGATATTTAAAAGAAACTTATTACTCTTCATACCTTCGTAGTGAACAAAGGTACAGTAAAGGCTGTCGTGCTGGTTAATGTTCCCCTGGTAGCTAAACAACATTTGCTTGATGCATTTTTCTTTTCTGTCTCGACAAAAAGTTATTTGTGGTGGTGAAGACAAGCTGGACACACTGTATATGTAGCACTAGCCGATGGCATGACGAAGATAAGTAATATTTTCAGCGTCTGAGTGTCTCACAACAATCAAAGTAAAACAGCGCCTCTGCACAACATACGCAATACAACGCTATCACAAAAAGCGAAAACCCGTGCTTGAAGCTTCGCACAGTGGCCCCGTTTGTTTCAAATACCTCGCAAAACCAACAAATTATCGCAGTTGCACACAGAAGTTAAGACATTCCTGTCCTGTGGGAACTAGGAAGCAAATAAATCCCATTGGTAATACAAGGATTAACTGTTACTCACATCAGTACTGGAACAACAGGGGAGGAAATAATTAACAGTAACAGAAGCGTACCAGACAATATGATTACCCAGTACCTTGGTCAAAGTACAGGAGTTGCTCCTCTGTGACCGCCGTAGAGTGCACATAAAATTTAATCAACTCGATCCGAGATAGTATTGTTTCAGTAAAAGCAAGTCAATGGCATTAATTACCAGCAATAAGCGTCCTGTGCAGTTTCAATGAAGAATACGTGAATATGGCCTTCCTTGCAGACAGTTGGAATTGTCTTTCGCTGTTCACAAAATTGGCAGAAGTAAGTTTCTCAATATGCCTATGGCTATGTTTTGACTCATTATTGGACACTGTTTCAAAATTTTATCAAAATAATTATTTTAGTGACTTTTTTGAGGGAGTGGAACTTCTTGAACGTCATGAAGTGTTTATATAAACTTACAGTAAGTAATTTGAAAAAGAAAAAGGATGTCACTTGTAAGAAATCGTCTTTCCAGTGCCTAAAATATTACGGTGCATAATTTTTATGTTACTCACTGAAGTAATTCTACATATGTGAACTGACAACGACCATGTGAAATTTTCATATGTGAACAACCAAAAGAAAACAGTGAAATCGTGCAGCATGTCATAGTCCTCGAGCAACCCGCCGTATGCATGCCATCTAGTGATAAAGTGCCACACTACTAACATAGGCGCTGCCAACAGCGAGTAGCCAATGGATGATAACTGTGAGCAATGCTGCCACTTAAAGTGCGTTAAGACTGTCAGCGTTCGTACAATGCGTACTAAAAATCAGTGATGGTTGGGAGTAACAATATCAATTAAAGGGTTAACGATTACCGAAAAACAAAACGGTAAAACGGATAAACTATGAAAAAATAAAGCTTGAGAAACCGCCCTTACGACGCCTTCTATGGTCTTATGTCCTTATGCGTAGTCGCGGAGCAACACAGTTTAGAGAAAAGAGACCGAGCACGGTGGCGCAGTGGTTACACACCGGACTCACACTCGGTAGGACGACGGTTCAAACCCGCGTCCGGCCATCCTGATTTAGGCTTTCTGTGATTTCCCTAAATCGCTTCAGGCAAATGCCGGGATGGTTCCTTTGAAAGGGCACGGCCGACTTCCTTCCCTAATCCGGTGGGACCGATGACCTTTGTTTGCTCGCGTCCCCCAAATCAGCTCAACTCTAGAGAAAAAGTAGAACTGACCGGTGGTGAGGTGGGGAGGAGGGGTTGTGGTTGTTAAGGTACTGGGCTTGGGTTCGAGATGAATGGGTTTGAAATCCACGTTTGACCATTCGGATTTAAGTATTCCATGAATTCTCTCAATAACTTGTAATATATGCCAGGATAGTTCCTTTGAAGCGACCATCTTTATTTCCTTAGCTATATTTACCCAACTGGAGCTTGTCGTCCATCGCTAATGACGTTGTTATCAGAAGAGACGTGAAACTCTACTTCTCGTACACTTATTCGTAGAAAAAGTGGTAAATAACTGAGATGAAGTTCATACCAGAATGAGATTTCCACTTTGCAGAGGAGTGTGCGCTGATATGAAACTTCCTGGCAGATTAAAACTGTGTGCCCGACCGACACTCGAACTCGGGACCTTTGCCTCTCGCGGGCAAGTGCTCTACCATCTGAGCTACCCAAGCACGACTCACGCCCCGTCCTCATAGTTTTAATTCCGCCAGTACCTCGTCTCCTACCTTCCAAACTTCACAGAAGCTCTCCTGCGAACTTTGCAGAACTAGCACTCCTGGAAGAAAGGATATTGCGGAGACATGGGGTTCCCACGCCCGGGTACCCGGGTTCGATTCCCGGCGGGGTCAGGGATTTTCCCTGCCTCGTGATGACTGGGTGTTGTGTGATGTCCTTAGGTTGGTTAGGTTTAAGTGGTTCTAAGTTCTAGGGGACTGATGACCATAGATGTTAAGTCCCATAGTGCTCAGAGCCATTTTTTGGAGACATGGGGGATGTTTCCAGAATGAGAGGTACTGGCGGAATTAAAGTTGTGAGGACGGGGCGTGAGTCGTGCTTGAGTAGCTCAGATGGTAGAGCACTTGCCCGCGAAAGGCAAAGGTTCCGAATTCGGGTCTCGGTCCGGCACACAGATTCAATCTGCCAGGGAGTTTCATGAAGTTCATACTTTGGTAAAGAACGGATTTAATCGTTCACTGAACTCTGTGTCACGGCGAATATATTTAAAGACCAGAAATCAACAGAGAAAACCTGAGGAAACATGTTATTGTTAGCAGATATGTAAAGGCTTGTTGCCAGATATGAGCGTTTATTCCGTGATCAGATAGCAAATGTTTGATAAAAAGCATCTTGTCCGGCTGTAACGCTACTACGCAGAGAATATTACTGAACACTTGATGTAAGAACGCTCGCCTACAGGAATGTTCCAGATGGTTTGAAAACTCCGGATTCTCGATCGATATCTAAAGTAAGACTGTACTTTCTTAATTATTTAAGGCAAAAACGAAGGTAAGATACTGTATGATTGCACTAGTTCTTTTCGATGACTGGTTCTATTTCTGTCATATTTTACTTCACCTTGTATTGGCGTTACAGGGGTCCGCATATGAATTAACCCTAGCAAGGTGCAAGGATGAAACCGTGGACAAACTCGTTACACACTCAAGCAATGGTTACAAACATGCACCCTCATAATATGAACCTGCTACAGCTTTTACTTAAATTACAATTACTTGAAACTGTTGTGGGAACAACTACTCTCAAGCCAAGTTTTAGTGGACAATGTGGCGAATTTTCTGACATCCGCAAGCAGTTTACACCTACGTTGTATTTTATTCGAACTACGTTCTTCTGTGGCGTGCGAAGATTCTTCGAAGACGACTGTAATGACATAACATGTGTGGAACTTTATTGTACAATAAAAAGATAACAGCCCTGCAAAACACTGTTCTTCCGTCTTGAGAAGAGCTCCCACTTATTTCTGTCTTACTGTTTATTTTGAGTGTCATATCAACTGCTCATAATGCTGACCCAGAGCCAGTGCTTGATTTCTAAAATGGTAAGTGCCAGAACGCACAACACACCTCTTCAATCATACCCCCCCCCTCCACAAAACACACACACACACACACACACACACACACACACACACACACAAGCCACAAAAATCACAAGTCTCGAGTTTTGAAAAGTTGTGATAAAACTTACAATGTGAAATCAGTTTTTACGAAATACTGCTCGTAAATTCACATTTTTAAAATATAATTTCTTATAATCAAAACAATAAAGCCACAAGATGTAATATTAATAACAGTTGCTACTAGATCACTGGGGTTGCTGGGAGTCGTAAATAAAAGGTGATGTGTACCGATCACAGCTTCGTAACGAAGTACAACTTACCCTGGTTATACTGTCGATCTCTGAGGTTTCTGGCAATCGTAATGAAAGACAGTAGACACGAAAGTTAAGGATATGTTTCGATCGCAACATCGGATGCTCCGACCCATCGCATCACGTTGTCATTTTCACTGGTGCCGAAGCAGAGGCAAATTACAGTTACGTTGCGATTTCTTGTTCCAGTGTCTTCAGAAACACAGATAAGTGTGTTATACTGTAAGCCATCTCTCTGGTAGTCGTCAGTGATCTTTGTAGATTTGTTTGAATTTTCCTCCACATGAACGTCAGTAGTTGCTAAGAATAATGAGCATGGAAACCATTTTTTGGATCTCTAACGACCGATCCAACGATCTGCAAATGTTTCGTTAAGACGGATTGTAATTATCTGTGTGGAATGGGTTCGACTTCCGTCATACTGGAACCAGATGGAATGCCTTATGCCCAGTGGGGTATCTTCAAATAACTGAAGCAGCATATCTCTTAGGGATTGAAGTCACTTGTGGCCACTTACGAGTCCCATCACTAAAACATGGGCTAATGATGAAATTCTCACAGAAAAATGCATCATCCGTAAACAAACTCTTGCATAGGAACCACCACAGTGCAGCGTTCATAGGCACCATTGGAAGAACTGTAACCGATTCTGAAAGTCACTGCCATGAAGTTTCCGATGGAGCGACATGTGGAAAGGATTAAACGCATTGAAATGTAGTATTCGTGGAACACTCCTATGGCTGATCCCACTCGCAAGTTGCTTCATAGCGATAAGTGAATTGTTTGTTATCGCTGATGAAGTGTTAGTTGCACCTAAATCGTCAGTTACGTTTATTTCTGTTGGCAGTAAACCATTCATCATACAACCGCACCACTGCTCTAACTGGTTGGCAACATTCGACATAAACGAAAAGTATATCTCGTTTTTCGACTGTCGAATACATCGTGAATGCCTGAACAGCTTCGCGAGAAAGTTGTCTAAACGTACGAACCTTATTGAGTTTTGATTACATTGGTACAGTAGAGTAGACTTTGATTGATTCATGTTATATGCAATTTACTGAGACCGCCTACTTTATTATGAAATTTATAACTTTTGTACTTTGGAGACCTTTTACCAACATTTATTGCCAGGATGTGTTTCGGGAGCATGCTGCCATCATCAGGTGCATTACAGTTACATGTACATTAGTTTTTAATCATAGATTCCTTTGTATTGTGATGAGGTCTGTTTGTTGGTTGTGCATTGAGGTTAGGTACGGTACAGAAATTTATCCCTGCCGAGAAAGATTAATCAATGTTAGTGAGTTCTATGCTTAAATCATCTGATTGCTGTCTTCAATTACAATTTTACTGAACATGTTCTTGTCTGTCACACAGGGTACAAGAATAAATACAACACCATCACTTCACATGCCGTTCTTTATATTCCAAAGGTTCTGAACTTCTAAGATGAAATTTATTTTACTTGCTGAGGTAGTATATAGTATAAAATTACTATCTTTCTTGCATGATTATGTCATAGCACATATTACAAGGATGTGGTAAAAAGTAATGCTCCCGAATTTATGTGAAAACATTAAGCTTTTTAAGTGAAGCAAATTTTATTAACGTTCTACATCTTTAACCTTAATGTCTACATTTGTATTTCCTAACACAGTCATCCTGGAAGCGAACACTTTTCTCCCAACGAGAGTTCAGTTTGTTGACGTCATCATTGTAGAATGTTTGATTTTGTTGACGGAGCCACAACCTCACCTCTGCTTGTACCGCTTCATCGTTATCAAAGTGAAGTCCTCAGAGATGTTCTTCAAGTTTTTGAAACAGATGATACTCGGGTGGGCCCAAGTCGGGCCTGTATGGAGGACGTTTGATGACAGTGAACCCAAGGCGTTGGATTGTTGCAGATGTCGCAGTGCCTGTGCTTGGTCTGGCATTGTTATGCTGGAGGAGAGGGTGCTGCATGCGTAGACGGACTCTTAGAATTCTTGCTTTCAGTTTTCTGAGCCGTTTGTCATGCACCGCATAGGCACATAACACAGCGCCACGTTACTTGCTACAATTTGGAGCCCTCTAACAGCAAAAGGCTGCAACTTGCGCCAGCAAAGCAGGAAAGTCGACCGAGTAATATGCATGACAGATAATACCGCAACCGATATTGAGACCAGAATAAAAAATTGGAGGCATTACTTCTCACTACACCCTCAAATATAATACGATTATTTAGTACTTCGTGGTTAATTCATTGTTGTTAAACGTTTTTCCCCAGATGTTTAATATTAATTAAACTAGCATTCCATCTTGCAGAAATTTTTGAAGTAATTCTCACTATTACTTTCCAGTTTATCATTTAGCAACTTAGCCATGCATTACAATATCTAGTTCTTCACATGAGTCCATTTCGCGTCCCTTGTTCATTTTGTATGGTATATCATCTGCGATACTATGGAATGGTTTGCCTGTGTACTTAAGGCGGATGACTACGGATGATTTCGCTTAAACTGGTCATGCGGTAGGCATTTATGCGGTCACCCTACCGTTACTGAAAGGGTCTCCAAGACTGGTCTCTGTAGAAGACTTTACATCTACTACACACTATTTTGTAAATGCCTGATTACGTGTGGTTGTTTGTCTGTGTAATTATTTTGTATCTGTGTCTTCCTGTTTGTTATGTGCTATGAAAGTTATATCAGTGTTGTGCATTCTGAAAATACAGGGTTATTACAAATGATTGAAGCGATTTCACAGCTCTACAGTAACTTTATTATTTGAGATATTTTCACAATGCTTTGCACACACATACAAAAACTCAAAGAGTATTTTTAGGCATTCACAAATGTTCGATATCTGCCCCTTTAGTGATTCGGCAGACATCAAGCCGATAATCAAGTTCCTCCCACACTCGGCGCAGCATGTCTCCATCAATGAGTTCGAAAGCATTGTTGATGCGAGCTCGCAGTACTGGCACGTTTCTTGGTAGAGGAGGTTTAAACACTGAATCTTTCACATCACTATGAGTGGAACTTGCCCGCACGCGTTCAACCGTTTCTTCGCCCACTGCAGGCCGACCCGTTGATTTCCCTTACAGAGGTATCCAGAAGCTTTAAGCTGCGCATACCATCGCCGAATGGAGTTAGCAGTTGGTGGATATTTGTTGAACTTCGTCCTGAAGTGTTGTTGCACTGTTATGACTGACTGATGTGAGTGCATTTGAAGCAGGACATACGCTTTCTCGGCTCCTGTCGCCATTTTGTCTCACTGCGCTCTCGAGCGCTCTGGCGGCAGAAACCTGAAGTGCGGCTTCAGCCGAACAAAACTTTATGAGTTTTTCTACGTATCTGTAGTGTGTCATGACCATATGTCAATGAATGGAGCTACAGTGAATTTATGAAATCGCTCCCATCATTTGTAATAGCCCTGTATTTGCTATTTTGTAGGGCAGTTAGCAACGAATGGTATCTGTATCCCAGCAGCGGGTTTTGTTTTCCATTTCTTTGGAGCATTTGGTTTATTACTGGTTTCGCTTTTTTGTTTGGGGTTGTCAATAAGGGTGTAATCATAGAAATTTACTGCAGCTATTTGTGTGATTGCTCTGAATGCATCATGTTTCGCATATTTATCCAGTGGTTTATTACTGGCTCCATTAAGTAGTGTTCTGTAGGCAGCATGTTTGTGCGTTGTAGGGTGGCAACATGGGCTGTGCAAAATGGTGTCTGTTGTTGTTCTTCTTCTGTGAACTTTTAAGGCGTGTCTATTGTTTGTGTTACTAATGTTTAGGTTTAGGAAGTTGATGCTACCATTGTTTTGATATTCAACAGCAGATTTTATAATTCTGTACTGTTTGTTGAGTGTAGCAATTATATTGCTGACATCATTTGTGTCACTATCTATCGAGAGCAATGGATCATCAATATAAATGTTTATAGTAAATAATTTTATCCATAGAGAACGATTTAACAACAGCAAAGGTTTTCTGCTGCAGGTGGTATATATTTGTACCTGCTATACTTGAGATTATTCTGAGACATTTATGTTGCATGTGCATGTTACTATGAAATGTGAAGTGATTGTACCTTAGTACTAATTCAAGCAAGTCCATGGATTTGTTCAAATTCAGCAATTCCAGGCAATGATAGCTTTTTATGTTTTATAAGGTTTGACCTGAAGAATTCGAGTTGTTCCATGATGGATATGTTTGTATATGGATTTGTACTGTTACATGATACTAACTGAGCTGTTTTAAGGGGACACGCCCCTGAATGGACAGCATTCTTAGCTTTATTTTCATTCTCATAGTGCAATTGATCTATAAATTAGAGATAGCTCAAAACTTTTACACACAATTAGCGTCATTAGTCAAAGCATTTCCCAAAAATCGTTGAGATATTTATTATATTTTGGTACTGACAACAATATTTATAATAGTATAAAAGTGGCACACTATTTCACTGCTGTACCATTTGCTTTGGAATCACTGACTTCACAGCTTGAAAAAAGAGTCGGAGTACAGACAACATTCACATAAGTGTTTTATGCCTCCAATTTCCTGCCCTGACGCTGATATGTAATTTATTTTACTACAACAAAAATATTTTAAAATGTAGCTCAAATATCACCGACATCATCATCATGTTAAAATGTTTCAGGAAATAGTAGGCAAGGGAGGTAGAGGAGGTCATTCTGAATATCTGTACTAATTTTTGTGAGTTTAACTTCAGCCATTTAGTATAAAAGTGTACCTAAATGATGAAAATTCAAGTTTTCGGTAAATCGCAAAAGATGATTTACAGATTTATTAACTTACCACTATGCTCGCTTAGAACATTCCGGCTGCATACTCCAGTTGTTGTCCTGTTTCCTTAACCTCCATACTCTGTCTCTCCATTCCTTTTTTTATCCATGACTCCTTGGTAGCAGCTTCTGCAGCTGTCTCTGCTTTGGTTACCCGCCACTTATCAATAGCGGTTAGAGCTGAAGCCATATTCCTTCCCGTCTGGATGTTCAATTTCTTCATAACACTGACCCTTGAAATTGCACCATCATTGAATGTTATTATTGCATCCATTACACCAATCTTCAGCACTGTCAGCCCAAAAAATACAGTTTTGGGTATTCTCTCTCATATACAGCTATTGACGCTTTCATTTGCATTCTGAGAGAGACCAGGCATACATTTCCTAAGTAGATTTTTATTTGCCAGAGCCCTATATATAGGCCTAATTGCCTCCATCACAGCAAGTGGTAAGGAATGCTTGTGGATATAGTGTATGCCTGTAGCAATGCTCAACCATTACTTGCACCACGAATCTTCCCCTTTTGGACATAAACCATGCTGTGGGGTTCCATCTGTTGACACTCTGTGAAGCCATGTTGCCCAAACAGCTCGTCTTATGTTCTCAAAATTTCCTACGTTTCTCCTTATTGCTAGTCCATAATATTGTGTCAAAGAATCAATTTCACTTTTTGTAAGACGAACTGGACCACCTATGTGTTTTCTGTCTGACAGTTTTTTCCACTGAAGTGTTTATATAAGTTTCTCAGCCGAGCTCCTATTCTTTTTTGTACGTGCTTAACACATTCAAGCTTTTCTATCAGAGTGTCCCCATATGGTCTGTCATTAACAAAAGTAGTGTGTCCTTTACAGTCTCCATCCCCAAGGTAGCCTACATACCTCACACCATGACTGACCTCTCATCTTCTAAAAATGTTTAGAACTCCTTTTGTTCTCATGTTTCCACTTGGGCCATCAGAGTTCTTTACACAAACATGAGTGCCAACAAATTTAGTTGAACAAGTCTGGCAGTGCTTTGTTAGACATTCATAATCTAATGTCTTACCAGTTTCAATAAATGTGGCAGTTATAACCCCATTCAGAGAAGTACGACGTCTCTTCTGCCAAGATACATCAAATGCTGCCACAATGTCCGTATTCTCAGACAAGGCTACTGCTTCTTCTGCTGCTCTTTTCATTGAATGTTCACTTACACCACATAAAGCATTATGTATTGGCTCTGAGCACTATGGGACTTAACATGTGAGGTCATCAGTCCCCTAGAACTTAGAACTACTTAAACCTAACTAACCTAAGGACATCACACACATCCATGCCAGAGGCAGGATTCGAACCTGTGACCGTAGCGGTCGCGCGGTTCCAGACTGCAGTACCTAGAACCGCTCAGCCACACTGGCCGGCCCAAGTATTAATATATGCAATGCAGTCATAGTACAGTATGAAAAATGAAAGAGCGTATCGAAAATTTGGGATGGCTGAACTAGACTAACTGTCTTGGTGAGAAATTAAGAACACTCTCCCCAATAACCCAACTGTGCTTGTGCGAAATTTAAAACCCCCTTGCCTTTCCTGCCAATCAGAGTGTAGTATTTAAATGACGTGTAAAATTAAGATTGTAGTACTTAAATGAGGTGTAAAATTAGTGCCAGTTTTGCATTAAAATCGAAGTAACCTCCAAATTAAAGTCAAAGATATTCATTATTTCTGTCAAAGTCAAGTGCAGTTACGTACCTCTGGTGAAATATTAAAGTCATATGAAAGGTAATCATTGGTAAAGATATTCAGTGTTTCTGTTAGAGTCAAAGATATTTTGATGCCTCTGGTACTATCTTAGAATGTGTAAAAATGGTGTAAAGTCACATTATATCACATAAATTGAATCGGGAGATGGATAAAGGAAATGAAAGGGAAGGAACTAATATCAGCATCATCAGATATGTCCAAAAGAATAGACACCACGAATTCATATAATCATACCATACCACTGAAAGTCAAAGATTTTGTAAACTTACACACATACATTTGTATTTAATCAGCATAATATTAAACACACACAAACACACACACACACACACACACACACACACACACACACACACACACACACACACACCTTTGTATATATGACGAAAATACTGTACTCCTTATGCTCATGTGATCTCTCTAATACAAAGAAATCATTTCTTCTCTCTTTACGTCTGTCTTTCTCTCTCGCACATACTACTTGGTGAGGGCACAGACGGTTATTTTACAGCGTGTCCACCATCCCCCTCCCTGCAGGTATCCACCATTCCACCCAGGTGGCCACTGTTTGCCTTAGATGTCCAACATTCCCTCCTAGATGTCCACCATTCGACCTAGGTGCTCATCATTTCCTCCTTGGTGCTCACTATTTCCCCTTACATGTCCACCATTCCCCCTGTCTGTCCAGTGGTTCACCTAGGTGCTCACCATTCCCACCTATGTATTTACCATTCCCCTTAGATGTCCACCATTTCCCCACTAAGTGTACACCATCCCCCACCCTAGGTGTTCACTATCCCTCCCAGGGTATCCACCATTCCCCTAGGAAATAGATTGCTATTTAAGAAAATAATGGTCAATGTAGAGGTTTATGGAAATAGTGATGTTTAATGGAGAGAATGGTGATCAGTGGAAAACGTAAGGAAAATTATAATAAATTCCCCCCATCCCCAAACTTTAAAAAATAGCCCAAAACCTTAACAATATACCTCTTAATTATAACAAAGTGTCACAAAACTGCAACATATTTCCCCAAAGTTCTAACAATTCTCATAAAAGCTGTGACAAATTTACCGCAATTGTAACCTACTCCCCAAAATTGTGGCAAAGTGTCTAGCAATATTGTGACAAATTGTCACTCTGTACCATCTCGTCTTTCAAATTTCTTGTTTCCTATCTCTCTGCCTAGATATTAAATTTCATGTGACATAGGTGTGTGTGTGTGCTCTGCCATCTCGTTATATTTCGTCTCATAGGTGTGTGAGCCCACAAAATACTTCACATCTATGCACTTTTATCCATCACTAAATGTCATCTGTCAACATTTTAAAATAATATCTTGATCATTGGTGCTATTTTATGCAAAAATATAAATATTTGATAGCTCGAACGTTTTCAGTCAGTAACACAGACATCCATAGAGTGCATATGTGAAGGGCATCAGTACAGGGCCACATTTACTGTGAGACAGACAGTGCAGAAGGTACCTCTGGATGTCTCAGCTACCCTGATAAGACACATCCAGTCCGCCAGCTCTGTCAAAAGACAAAAATCCGGTAACATACGTTGCATGTTGCTAACAAACTAAAGATGGAATGGGAAGGTCCAACAAAACAAACAATTACACCATACATAAAATTTATTATAACAGTTTCACACAAAGATTTACATGAAATTACAATGGATCACTAAATTCCCATCAAGAAGTCTTCTCGAAACGGTGCTTTTCACCTCAAGTTACAATCAAAAATTTATATATTACAGTATTCTATTTCATGAATTTAAATTTTTTGAATAAATCAAATTACGACGTCTCACAAAATTTTCTTTGTAAAGTATATATCAGAAAAGTGATATCGTCTCAAGTGACAATCTACTATTCCCATTATTTATATTTTTTACAATAAAAATCAATCATAATAGTTCAGATACTTACATTATTTATAAGTATTTACAATAAAATTAATGATTATTCTTATTGTGGTAGTGGCCTCAGGTCACTGTATTTACTCTATCGGTAAATATATGACGTATGTTATCATGTGCAGATAAAGAAAGTTTATGTTTAATATTTGAAACAACATGCTGCTTCGACTGAAAGACAAACTATACAGCGGTGTTTACCTCTGAATCCAAGATACAATGCCTGTAGTCGTTTATGGTTAACCTACATAGAGAATATTGTTTTATGCCTTTTGGTCTGCACCAATATGCACCAAAACTTGGCCTTGAGAGCATACGTATTTGCTCATAGGCCAATAAATTCTACAATAGGTGCAAAATTCAGTTCATCTTTCATCAGATCAACCTCTTTTTTATTCGACATTGGAATATTATATCCGCTATTAGCTGGGACACCCGAAGTACCGAACCTTATATACATATCATTCTTGATATCTTTGTAGTAATTTGGAGTTTTAATGTGATATATGAGGGTATCACCATCTGTAGCACAGTTATACTCGATTTGGCAACAATTTGTTTAAGATATATCAATAGTCGAAAAGAAGTGTCTTAATAAGATCTAAATCAGCTGTTTTTAAGGAACGTCATCTTTAAGGAAAAATTAGTCGCCATAGAACTGAGTAACATACTCTTTGATAAACCCATTGCAGTGGGAGTGGGTTCCTGATTGGCTAGAGGGGCGAGAGGTTTTCAAATTTCCCACTAGTACAGTTTGTATATTTTTACTGTCTTGAAATTTTGACTGGTTTGGTAGATAGAGGGAGGGGAATCGAGAGGGAAATGGATTTTAGTTTCCTATGAATAGAATTGGACTAAGTTCGGCATCCTGGATTTTTTATTGGCTCTTTCATTTTTGATACTAGACTGGTTGATTAGAAAGAGGTGGAGGTAGGGGGAAGGGGAGGGGGAGGGGAGGGGAAGTTCATGGCTTCTCACTGAAAAGGATGGTTAAATCACTGATAAAAATGATGACGGATATAAGTGACGATGTCACCGATAAGAGAAATGATGTAACTAGGTCAATGACCTCAGCAAAATGGCGTATCAAATATAAGCAAAGTGCGCCAGAATGGGTATAGATATACTACTTACATACAGTACAAGGCCACTTTGATAGTTCGAAAACTAGCCTCATTGTCTAATAGAAGTTAACAGAAAACGTACCTCGATGTATGTTTAGTCGCACTGGATATATTTAAGGTGGCCTGTCTTCTCTGCCTCAATCTGAACATGCGAGAGTACAGAAAACTTGTTGACAGAGTAAGTGTATCTCTTACTTCCATGTATCTCTCTGTGAAGCATCCGCAGCTCGTGATCTAGTGGCTAGCGTTGCTGACTCTGGATCACGGGGTCCCGGGTTCGATTCCTGGCCAGGTTGGGGATTTTCTCTTCCTGGGGAATGGGTATCTGTGTTGTCCTCATCATTTCATCATCATCCTCATCATTCGTGACAGTGGCTACATTGAACTGTGAAAAAAACTGGACTGTGAAATATTGGGACTTTTTACAGGCACTGATGACCGCGCAATTGAGCGCATCCACAAGCCAACATCATCACCATCATCATCATCATTATCATCTTTATGGGCGACTGCAAGGCAAAACAGGAAAAGAGTGGATGAGAAGAGGAAATACATTCAGTTCATTTGCAAGGATCACATGTTCCGTGGTATATACACCAAAGAGCAAAAGAAAATGGTACACCTGACACATACTCGTATCGGGTAGCGCCCCCGCGAGCACGCAGAAGTGCCGCAACACGACGTGGCATGGACTCGAATAATGTCTGAAGTAGTGCTGGAGGGAACTGACATCATGCATCATGCAGGGCTGTCCATAAATCAGTAAGAGTACGAGTGGGTGGAGATTTCTTACGAACAGCACGTTGCAAGGCATCCCAGATATGCTCAATAATGTTCATGTCTGGGGAGTTTGGTAGCCAGCGGAAGTGTTAAAACTCAGCCACTGGAGCCACTTTGTAGCAATTCTGTGCGTGTGAGATGTCGCATTATCCTATTGGAATTGCACAAGTCCGTCGGAATGCACAATGGACATGAATGGATGCAGGTGATCAGACAGGATGCTTACGTACATGTCACCTGTCACAGTCGTATCTAGACGTATCAGGGGTCCCACATCACTCCAGCTCCGCACGCCCCACACCATTCCAGAGCCTCCACCAGCTTGAACAGTCTCCAGTTGACATGCAGGGTCCATTATTCATGAGGTTGTCTCCATACCCGTACGCGTCCATCTGCTCGATACAATTTGAAATGAGACTCGTCTGACCAGGCAACATGTTTCCAGTCTTCAACAGACCAATGTCGGTGTTGACATGCCAAGGCGAGGTGTAAAGCTTTGTGTAATGCATTCATCAGGGGTACACGAGTGGGCCTTCGGCTCCGAAAGCCCATATCGATGATGTTTCGTGAATGATTGGCACGCTGACACTTGTTGATGGACCAGCATTGAAATCTGCCGCAATTTGCGGAAAGATTGCACTTCTGTAACGTTGAACGATTATCTTCAGTCTTTGTTGGTCCCGTTGTTTCAAGATCTTTTTCCGGCCGCAGTGATGTCGGAGATTTGATGTATTATCAGATTCCTGATATTCACGGTACACTCGTGAAATGGTCGTACGGCAAAATCCCCACTTCATCGCCACCTCGGAGATGCTGGGTACCATCGCTCATGCGCCGACTATAACACCACGTCAAATTTCACTTAAATGTTAATAACCATTGTAGCAGCAGTAACCGATGTAACAACTGCGCCAAACACTTGTTGTCTTATATAGGCAGCCCCATATTCTGCCTGTTTACTTGTTTCTGTGTTTGAGTGGGCATGCCTATACCAGTTCCTTTGGAGCTTCATTGTATTATTAAATTGTTCTAAACATGTATAGCATTTTTCTCTTAATGAAATTCTGCGCCTGAGGAATTGATAGTATATTCCAAATAGACTTAATATACATAGTGTCTCAAACCTTTTGGGGCAAACTGAAGCAGGTGATAATGGGTCCACAACCGATTATATTAAGATACGGAACCAGTGGTCGGAAATACATATTTATTATGCTATGGGCATAAACACTGTACACGGTAATCTATTTTCGGCTATACTCGTACGTATACCTGGATTCATTACATCCCCAAATTTTGCAAAACTCTGATAGTACCTTATATAAATATACATATTTCTTTATTGTGTATGCACCTAGATAGGGAACGCAATGGGAAGACACTGGACTCGTATTCGGGAACGCGACGCCGTTCCAATTCCTGTCCGACCATCAAGATTTAGGATTTCTCTGATTTCACTTAATCGCTTAAAGCGAGTGCTGGGGACGATTCCTTTGAAACGGC
Organism: Schistocerca cancellata; assembly: GCF_023864275.1. Lineage (NCBI taxonomy): Eukaryota > Metazoa > Arthropoda > Insecta > Orthoptera > Acrididae > Schistocerca > Schistocerca cancellata. The sequence goes on along the minus strand of NC_064629.1, from coordinate 541,742,251 downwards.
ACGGCTGATTTCCTTCCCCCATCTTCCCCCCCCCCTCCCCCCTAATCTAACTTGCACTCTGTCTCCTATGACGTCGTCGTGGGTGGGACATTGAATCACCAACTTTTTTTCCTGTTTGTTATTTGCGTTCATCATCCCAAAAATGCTCGTAGGAATCTGAGTTTTCGTTAAACGGCCACCTTTCCACCTAACAAGATAAGTGAACGGCAAGAGCGAATACTAAACGATGCCTGAAACAGAATTACATGCGAGAAGATTAACCAACGTCAAATTGGGACGACATCGACATAATCAATCGAACTGAGACTTGAACGTGTCTCAGAACAAATGTAGTCTACCTGAGCATGTTACATGATCTCCGATTTATTATTGCATGGCTACCAACGTGAAATTCAAAATATTCTGGCCGAGAACGCTCATACGGAAATGACACTGATGTTGCATTCCGTTAGCAGCTACTGTTAAGGGCCACCGCTTAAACCATAGGGGAGAATAATTGCCGTCAAATTTCCGATACGCCGGGGTACCGGCTAAAGTGAACCGATCTTTAGCACCTTGCAATTAGCAAACGAAACTAGATCGCAGCAGGTTCCATCAAAAGTTTTTTTTCTAAATTACATGTTTTACGGCGTGTAATGTCTCGAAAAGATATTTTCTAGAATTAACAGTTAAAGTGTGCACTTAATATAGCTAAGTGAGATGACTTTTACGAATTAAAAAAAAAATGGATCTCCTGATATGAGTTGTACTTTTTTGTGGTCTTCAATCCAAAGACTGGTTGGGAACAGTTCTTCAGGCTAGTCTGCAGAAGCTTTTTCGCCTCTAAATAACTTGAGCAGCATCTATTTGAAACTGCGTACTGTATTCAGTGCCTTGGTCTAGCTCTACAATTTTTATCCCCTCACACATCCCTCCATTACAGAATTGGCAATTACTTGATGCTTCAGGATGAGTTATCAATCAGTCCCATCTTTCAGTCAAGTTGTGTCATAAATTCCTTTATTCTCCAATTCGATTCTGTAGGTCCTTCATAATTATTCAATCTACTCACATTATCTTCATCATTCTTTTTTGCAATTTAATTATTACAACCTCATTGAAGACTGAGGATATTTCACCTGTCTTTTTGCATATCTTGCACACGGGGTGAAATAGTTTCGTCGTGAATCCTTCTCCCAAAGTCCTCTATACCTCTTACGAAATGTTGCCTATTCCAGGGGCCTTGTTTTGATTTAGGTCTTCCAGTGCTCTGTCAAACTCTCGTCTGATCTTCAGTTACTCTTCGCTTTCTATAATACTAACTTCAAGTTCATCTCCATTGTGTAGCCCTTCTGTGTATTCCTTCTATCTTTAAGCTTTCCCTTTTCTCCATCGATCTCTTTAATTTTCACACAGGCGGCTTCTATATTCCTCCTATTTATTCATACTTCTACAGCCTTGAATTTGTCTTCTAGGCATTCCTGCTGAGTCATTTTGCATTTTCTTCAGTCTCAATTTTTAGGCCTCTGTATTATTTTTCACCTTCTTCACTTGCTACATTTTTGTATTTTCTCCTTTCGTCAATTCAATTCAGTATCTACTGTCTCGTTCAAGGATTTCTACTCAGGCTTGCCTTTTTATCTACACTCCTGGAAATTGAAATAAGAACACCGTGAATTCATTGTCCCAGGAAGGGGAAACTTTATTGACACATTCCTGGGGTCAGATACATCACATGATCACACTGACAGAACCACAGGCACATAGACACAGGCAACAGAGCATGCACAATGTCGGCACTAGTACAGTGTATATCCACCTTTCGCAGCAATGCAGGCTGCTATTCTCCCATGGAGACGATCGTAGAGATGCTGGATGTAGTCCTGTGGAACGGCTTGCCATGCCATTTCCACCTGGCGCCTTAGTTGGACCAGCGTTCGTGCTGGACGTTCAGACCGCGTGAGACGACGCTTCATCCAGTCCCACACATGCTCAATGGGGGACAGATCCGGAGATCTTGCTGGCCAGGGTAGTTGACTTACACCTTCTAGAGCACGTTGGGTGGCACGGGATACATGCGGACGTGCATTGTCCTGTTGGAACAGCAAGTTCCCTTGCCGGTCTAGGAATGGTAGAACGATGGGTTCGATGACGGTTTGGATGTACCGTGCACTATTCAGTGTCCCCTCGACGATCACCAGTGGTGTACGGCCAGTGTAGGAGATCGCTCCCCACACCATGATGCCGGGTGTTGGCCCTGTGTGCCTCGGTCGTATGCAGTCCTGATTGTGGCGCTCACCTGCACGGCGCCAAACACGCGTACGACCATCATTGGCACCAAGGCAGAAGCGACTCTCATCGCTGAAGACGACACGCCTCCATTCGTCCCTCCATTCACGCCTGTCGCGACACCACTGGAGGCGGGCTGCACGATGTTGGGGCGTGAGCGGAAGACGGCCTAACGGTGTGCGGGACCGTAGCCCAGCTTCATGGAGACGGTTGCGAATGGTCCTCGCCGATACCCCAGGAGCAACAGTGTCCCTAATTTGCTGGGAAGTGGCGGTGCGGTCCCCTACGGCACTGCGTAGGATCCTACGGTCTTGGCGTGCATCCGTGCGTCGCTGCGGTCCGGTCCCAGGTCGACGGGCACGTGCACCTTCCGCCGACCACTGGCGACAACATCGATGTACTGTGGAGACCTCACGCCCCACGTGTTGAGCAATTAGGCGGTACGTCCACCCGGCCTCCCGCATGCCCACTATACGCCCTCGCTCAAAGTCCGTCAACTGCACATACGGTTCACGTCCACGCTGTCGCGGCATGCTACCAGTGTTAAAGACTGCGATGGAGCTCCGTATGCCACGGCAAACTGGCTGACACTGACGGCGGCGGCGCACAAATGCTGCGCAGCTAGCGCCATTCGACGGCCAACACCGCGGTTCCTGGTGTGTCCGCTGTGCCGTACGTGTGATCATTGCTTGTACAGCCCTCTCGCAGTGTCCGGAGCAAGTATGGTGGGTCTGACACACCGGTGTCAACCTGTTCTTTTTTCCATTTCCAGGAGTGTATTTCACTCTCTTCTGACTTCACTATTCCATCTCTCAAAGCCACCAATTAGTCTTTTAGTCTTCTGCTTTATTCCCTTCCACTGTTTCAGTCAAATGTAGGCTAATGCTCCCGCTGAAACTCTTAGCAACCTCTGGTCCCCTCCAGATCCCAGCTCTATAATTTTACACCTTCTTTAATTTTCTTCACTTCTAATCTGTAGTTTATACCCAATAAATTTGAGCCAAGGTCCACTTCTGCCCCTGAAAATATATTACAATTCAAAATCTAGTTTGGAAATCTCTGCCTTACCATTGTATTATCAACCTGAAGACTTTCCGTGTCTTTGGCTCTGTTCCACTTATTAACATTCTTCTTAAACCATGTGTTAAAAATGATTAATCGTGTTCTGTGAAAAATGATAGCAGTCGCTTCCTCTTTCATCCGTTTCCCCCCAGTCCATATTGTCCAACTATTTTTCCTTCTCTTTGTTTTCCTAATATCGAATTCCAGTCACCCATCACAGTCAAAGTCTCTTCTCGTGTAAATGCCTGAATAATTTTCTTTATTTCATAATACATCTTTCTATCTCTTCATCATCTGTGGAGCTAATCAACCTATAATATTGTACTACTATGATGGTATGCCTCGGGCCTATTTTGGCTATGATAATGCTTTCACTACGCTGTTCATAGTAGCTTACCCGAATTCCTGTTTTCTCGTTCGTTATTAGGCCTACTCCAGCATTTTCTCTATTTGATTTTTCTTTTGAAACCCTATACTCCCCCCCCCCCCCACCACGGAACCACGGACATTGCCATTGGTGGGGGAGGCTTGCATGTCTCAGCGATACAGATAGTCGTACCGTAGGTGCAACCACAACGGAAGGGTATCTGTTGAGAGGGCAGAAAAACGTGTGGTTCCTGAAGAGGGGCAGCAGCCTTTTCAGTAGTTGCAGGGGCAACAGTCTGGATGATTGACTGATCTGGCTTCGTAACATTAACCAAAACGGCCTTGCTGTGTTGGTACTGCGAACGGCTGAAAGCAAGGGGAAACTACAGCCGTAATTTTTCCCGAGGGCATGCAGCTTCACTATATGGTTAAATGACGATGGCGTCCTCTTAGGTAAAATACTCCGGAGGTAAAATAGTCCCCCATTCGTACCTCCTGGGGGGGACTACTCAGGAGGCCGTCGTTATCAGGAGAAAAAAAACTGGAATTCTGCGGATTGGAGCATGGAATGTCAGATCCCTTAATCGGGTAGGCAGGTTAGAAAATTTAAAAAGGGAAATGGATGGGTTAAAGTTAGATACAGTGGGAATTAGTGAAATTCGGTGGCAGAAGGAACAATATTTCTGGTCAATGACTACAGGATTATAAATACAAAGTCAAATAGGGGTAATGCCGGAATAGGTTTAATAATGAATAAGAAAGTAGTAGCGCGGGTAAGCTACTACGAACAGCATGGTGAACGCATTATCGTAGCCAAGGTAGGTACAAAGCCCCCCACCCCCCCACCCCTACCACAGTAGTACAAGTTTATATGCCCACTACCTCCACGGATGACGAAGAGATTGGGGAAATGTACGGTGAGATAAAATAGATTCTAGAATAACATTTTCATTCTACAGCGGAGTATGCGCTGATATGAAACTTCCTGGCAGATTGAAACTGTGTGCCGGACCGAGACTCGAACTCGGGACCTTTGCCTTTCGCGGGCAAGTGATCTACCAACTTTTTTTTTTTTATAAAACCTTTATTAAAAAAAGAAAACAATGTTACACATTCCAAATACATACTAAGTTATACATACATGAAGTTATTTAAACAAAACGGTTTGATCATTTCAATTACGCTGACATTAAGGAAAGACAACAGAAGATTGTGTTACTGACTAAATCACCAGAAAGAATTAAATTAAACATAAATACTTGAGAATGGCGGAAAGGAGATATACACTCCTGGAAATGGAAAAAAGAACACATTGACACCGGTGTGTCAGACCCACCATACTTGCTCCGGACACTGCGAGAGGACTGTACAAGCAATGATCACACGCACGGCACAGCGGACACACCAGGAACCGCGGTGTTGGCCGTCAAATGGCGCTAGCTGCGCAGCATTTGTGCACCGCCGCCGTCAGTGTCAGCCAGTTTGCCGTGGCATACGGAGCTCCATCGCAGTCTTTAACACTGGTAGCATGCCGCGACAGCGTGGACGTGAACCGTATGTGCAGTTGACGGACTTTGAGCGAGGGCGTATAGTGGGCATGCGGGAGGCCGGGTGGGGAGCGATCTCCTACACTGGCCGTACACCACTGGTGATCGTCGAGGGGACACTGAATAGTGCACGGTACATCCAAACCGTCATCGAACCCATCGTTCTACCATTCCTAGACCGGCAAGGGAACTTGCTGTTCCAACAGGACAATGCACGTCCGCATGTATCCCGTGCCACCCAACGTGCTCTAGAAGGTGTAAGTCAACTACCCTGGCCAGCAAGATCTCCGGATCTGTCCCCCATTGAGCATGTTTGGGACTGGATGAAGCGTCGTCTCACGCGGTCTGCACGTCCAGAACGAACGCTGGTCCAACTGAGGCGCCAGGTGGAAATGGCATGGCAAGCCGTTCCACAGGACTACATCCAGCATCTCTACGATCGTCTCCATGGGAGAATAGCAGCCTGCATTGCTGCGAAAGGTGGATATACACTGTACTAGTGCCGACATTGTGCATGCTCTGTTGCCTGTGTCTATGTGCCTGTGGTTCTGTCAGTGTGATCATGTGATGTATCTGACCCCAGGAATGTGTCAATAAAGTTTCCCCTTCCTGGGACAATGAATTCACGGTGTTCTTATTTCAATTTCCAGGAGTGTATACTGAAGTTGACTAGCCTTCCAACTACACTTTCTGGACATTAATTGAATCTAAGTATTTGAAGTGATCAGATCTATATAATCAGTCTTTCACTGCAAAAATGAACAGGGCAATGTGCCAGCCATTGAATATTACATTTATCAGATAGAATCTTATGGTTTTAACCAATCGATAAGGACATTTCTATAAAAACCGTCTATTTCCAAATTTCTAGTATAAGCCAATAATGCACCTTTCATGTTTTGTGTTTGGCACTATTAGACACACAATCTCAATGTCACATAAGTTCTGTACATTAGCTTATAAATTTCAAAAAACTACTCTCTGAAGTAGAAAAAGCACACATCATAAATATACTGTAAAATCTTAAATAGTATCCTTAAGGTAACTACAATACATCACTGTCAACACAGTCTTCTTTTTTATATTAACCAATGCCCATTCTTTCAAATATAATTTTTAGCATATTACCGAACTTTTTCTTGTGATTCGATTAGCTGCTAATTTTGTGGAACTCACACAGCATGTGTACCTTGAACTCTATGATGCTATCGGATCCTAATTTGTTAAGGACGTAGTTAACAAAATTTCCCAGCAACCAGTACACAGCGTTATTTTTTGCTTCTGGGAAATAGCGTGCTTCAGGCCTGTGTATCATTGACAGCGATTTATACTCAGGGGATGTTCTTGTAATCAGAGCTATTTGCTCCCGGATCCACTTCCAACTATTCATGTGACCACTGCAAGTATATCGATGAATTAATGTGTCAGCTAGATGGCATTGTTGACATAAATTTGTTTCACAGAGTCCGATTGCGTGCAGTCTTTCATTGGTGCTAACTATGTTGTTAACTGTCTTGTACCATGACGTTTTTATATTAGACGTGAGCACATTAGAACTAATGTTTTTCCAAATCTCAGTCCACTCAATGTTTGGAAACTGTCGTTCTATTTTGTTTCTCCCTTCGCTTTTCTTTCGTTCCCGCATTGTGGCTCTCGATGTTAAGTGTCGGGACTGCTGAGTTCGACACTGACATAAATAAACTCAACATAGAAAATCCTCACGTGCTGTAAGCGACTGTTGATATTCTGCACGTCAATCGGGGGAAGCAGGCTTGGAGGTTTAATGATCTCGAAAAGTTGGCTGGTTATGCTTTCTCGCGAGTCTCTTATTAAATTAGCTTGCCTTTTGATAAAAAGAGCAGAGGCTTTATCCGTTATATCAGTTAATCCTAGTCCACCATTTTTAGGATCTAAAGTGGCTACTTTAGCAGGTACTCTGAACACTTCACCTCTCCACAAAAATTTTGTGATTTTGGACATTATTCTCCTCGCTATCATTCTCGGTATTGGAAACAGCTGGGCAGTATAATAAGCCTTAGCAAGGATGCATGAGTTGATATTCTGTGTTCTTTGAACTTGGTTCAAATATCGAGTTAAATTCTCTACAATGGCTCCTTGCACTTTATCTGCTGCAACTTTCCAATTTAAAGCCGTCATTTTCATAGGGCATGCTGTCAGGCTGATCCCTAGAGTTTTATGTTGTCGGACTAATTTTGCCCACTCGACGTTGATATTATCAAAACCTCTGAGATTTAACATCTTACTTTTTTTCCGTTTGCATTGGCTCCAGATGCTCTACAGTACGAATCAATCACTGTTGCTAGCGTGGTTACCTCGTCATTATTCCTTATAATGGCCCCTATATCGTCAGCATAGGCTCTTATAACTGTTTTGTTTCCTGATAATGTTAAGCCTTTTAATCTAGCATGGACGTCGGAGGAAAGGTTCCAGCGAAATTGCGAAGAGCGACATGGACAGAGGACTTCCTTGAGGTACACCTCGTTGTATTTGCATCGGCCTGGATTGTTGACAATTCACCGCTATTTTAGCATTTATTCCAGTTGCTATGTTCTTAATCAACTGTATAACCCTATCGTTGAAACCTATTTTCTTCAATGTCTGTAGAAGATATTCATGGTTTACTACATCGAACGCCTTATAAAAATCTAAAAACAATAAAGCACACTTTATGTTTGTTACAGAAGTTATTGCAATGATATCCCTGAATTCCGCTAGATTTTGAAAAATGGTTCTGCCTTGCGCGCAGTTCTGATGTTGACTAATAATTTTATCTGTAAGGCATGAAATTCTCTTGTTTATTATTCTAGCTATTAATTTATAATCAGAATTCAGCAGTGAAATTGGACGAAAATTATTTAAATCTTTGTTTCCATTATTTTTTGGCACCAGAACAATTTTACTCTCCTTAAACTCAGCCGGAATCATTTTACCCTGAATAACCTCATTTACAATGTCCGTGATTTTCGCACCTACTATTGGTCAGTAACGGATGTAAAACTCTGCTGGCAGACCATCCGGTCCTGGTGATTTTTTTGGTGGTGAGGCGCACAGAGTCTCATACACGTCTTCTTCACTGACAATCTCGAGAAAATTTTTGTTGTCATCTTCTGTCAGCTGTGGGGCCAGGATGTCAAGGATTCTTCCAAGGAAGCATCACTACTTTGATGTACAGAATATAGCTCGCAATAATAGCGATAAATCTCGTCCATGATATCCTGCTGGGTTCTGAGAATCGTACCGTGTTTTGTTCGAATTTCTTCAATAAAAGTCCTTCTCCCGTTTTTCGTATGATATAGGGAAGTAGTTTCATCTGCTGACACCGAATTTGCCTTCGATTTTATTTTCAACCCTTCCATTTGACTTCTCTTGATATTAAGTAACTTGGCTTTGACTTTTTTGATGTCTGCTATCCGAAGTGAGGAACCTGCTGAGACTTGATCATATAGATCTCTCAAAACGGAAAAGTAATACTCTACAGTGCATTTCATTTCCCTTGCGCTCTGGGCACTGTATTGAATAAGAACTTTCCTCAATTTTGGATTTGCCATTTTAACCCACCAGTCAGTAGCAGTGGCATATCTACTACGGGCTCGCAGGCATATTGCCCATGTTTCTTTAATCAGATCTTCTAAATCATGATTTACTAACAAGGAAGTGTTCAAATTCCACTGATTCTTGAATCGGCGAACCGGCTGTCTTGTTAGATTTATGCAAGCTAAGACACTTGAGTGGTCTGAAAAGTACGTAGGAATGGTTTCTACTTTTGTCATGGAAGTTACAAGATTTTTAGAAATATATAGTCTATCAATCCTGCTAATGATGTTGCCGTGACATAAGTGAACTCAACAGTGGAGGGGTATTTGATTTCCCATATATCCTTTAATTCTAAACCAGTGACTAATTGTTTTAGTTGACTTGAGAAATTAAAATTAGGTAACTGATTTAAAACACAATTAAAATCACCTCCAAGTAATAACTGTCTTGGTGATTTCCTTAACAAGTATATCAAGTCATCTTTGAAGAAACGTGCCCTGTCAGCTCGATGAGAACTTCCTGAAGGGGCGTACAAGTTGATGATAGTCACATCATAGATATTTAGTCCTATTCCCCTTCCGGATTCCAGTCGTTCCACCTCGCTTACTGTAATCCCTTCCTTTACCAAAATAGCTGTTCCAACACTTGTTTCGGGAGACACATTTATGTAACTGACAAAACCGGGAATTACCAAATCCGAAATTAGAACTTCTTGTAACAGGGCAATATCAGTCGCGGATTCGTACAAAAATTCCTTAAAGGCCGATAATTTCAAACCGGTCGTGATTTTATTTATGTTTATAGTGGTGACAGAATAAGATTGCGTCATTGTGCTGTCGCTATGTAGTTGTTTTGTTGAACTAATTTAGTTTACTGTGGTTCAGGGTTCAGTTAAGCTGTAACAGTTTTCTCGGAAGGCTGAACATGGAATAACACTTCAATTAGTTAATTAGTTACTGTCCCGTTTTTTCTACTTCTGATGTTTTCTCTTGTACCGCAAGCAGACTGATTTCCTGGTAAACTTTCTGATTTTTCCTCCAGTGATTCGTGTACGACCGTTTCGGACTGAACATTCTTTGGGCTTGGGTCGCCCCTACCGAATTTTCCCTTCCCTTGGTTACGAGCTACATTCTCATTTGGTTGCGTCGGTATTTTACTTCGCGGCTTATCTGGAGCAGCAGCAGACGCTTTAGCAATTTCGGTTGCCGGCGCCTGCCCTGAGGTGTTGACCGTGATTTCAGTTTGGCCACCACTTCCTCGTTCTTTATTAATTTCACTCACTTTCTAATCGAGGGAAACAAATGGAGACTGCAGTTTTGCAACCTCTCCAATTTGTTTATTAACAGATAGATTCTGATCTTCGCAATCGGCTACTGCACCTGTTGTTTCTTGCAAATTAATGCTGCTTACACCCCCTTCATTTTCTGGTACCGTATGTGTATTATCTTTCTGTTCATTAGTTTCCATTCGCATTTTGCCTTCAGGTTCCTCTGCCTTCTCATCGCACTGTTTTTGCTTGCGAAGTGAGGGAGTGGGACAAGATAGCACGTCCTCTGAGCAACTATCAGTTATCTCCAGAGGTCGTTTTTTCGGTTGCATTTCAGTTTCACGAGTAGTGGCAACAGGGTTTCCTTTTGTTGTTAACGGGGGAAATTGACTGTTATCGTGAAGGGAGACATCAGCTTGTCCCGCTGCGTTAACATCCTCAACCAGTTGTTCCGGGCTACTCTTTGGTAACAGATCATTTAACGTAAGCTACTGACGCTGTATCAAATTAATTTTAAGAACAACAGTTCGCCGCGGACATTCCTGTCTGAAGTGGCTGGTTTCGTTACATATATGACATGTAGCTGCCTGACCTGTATAAACAATTTGTGCCTTATACCCATAAACAGTTATGTGAGACGGAATATTCGTCTTAACGTCCATCTCTACACAGTGGACCCCGTTAAAACACTGCAGTTTAAAGCGAGGCGCCCATCTTTCATTTGCAATTGATTTAACGTTTCCGTAGTTTGAAAGAGCTTCCTTAATCTTATCATTTTCAATTTCAATGGGAAGATTCAAGACACGAACGGTTTTGTAATGAATGTCTGCTCTATAGATGGAAACCTTACTTTTATAACCATTTCTATGCACAAAATCTACTTCATGGCCCCACTTTCGTAACACTTTATCGAAGCACTGATTAACTTGACAAAAACACAGTATTTTTCCTGATCCAGTTGCCAGGTATGAACGGTTTCAGAATTTAGACCAATTACCTGTGTAATCCAGTCATCTATTTCCAGGGATGTCGGCTGAACAGGACGGGATTCCTTGTCAAAAGCAAATACCAGAGTATTCTTCCTGAGGTTTGTAGCCATGGTTAATCCAGCGAAGCAATTTCGGTTAAACAACCGAAATTCCAGGTAACAGCAGCAAGACCAGAAAGAGCGATCAGATCACAAGGCACAGGAACGAACACGGAGATTAACGGACGGACGGCACTCGGCGAAGCACAAGTGCAGCGATGTAAACACTGAAGTGCAGCGCAACAGTTAACAGCGGCCACTCGCGAGCGCGGCTGAAACGGAACTTGAGCTACCCAAGCACGACACACGCCCCGTCCTCATAGCCTTAATTCCGCCAGTACCTCGCCTCCCACCTTCCAAACTTCACAGAAGCTTCTGGGGGTAAGGAATGAAAGAGAAAATCGCCTGGTAGAATTTTAGGCAGGGTATAACCTAATCATAGCTAACACTTGGTTTAAGAATCAAAGAATCATGAAAGAAGGTTGTGTACGCGGAAGAGGCCTGCAGACACTGGATGGTTTCAGGTTGGTTATACAGGGCGAGTCACCTAACGTTACCGCTGGATATATTTCGTAAACCACATCAAATACTGACGAACCGATTCCACAGACCGAGCGTGAGGAGAGGGGCTAGTGTAATTGTTTAATACAAACCATACAAAAATGCACGGAAGTATGTTTTTTAACACAAACCTACGTTTTTTTTAAATGTAACCACGTTAGTTTTGTTAGCACATCTGAACATATAAACAAATACGTAATCAGTGCCGTTTGTTGCATTGTAAAATGTTAATTACATCCGGAGATATTGTAACCTAAAGTTGACGCTTGAGTACCACTCCTCCGCTGTTCGATCGTGTGTATCGGAGAGCACTGCAACATACATCGCGTTTCTACAGAATGATCTGCCAACGTTGCTCGAAAATGTCCCACTGGAAACGCGTCGACGTATGTGGTATCAGCATGATGGTGCACCTGCACATTCCGCAATTAACACTAGGCTGACCCTTGACAGGATGTTCGACGGGCGTTTCATAGGACGTGGAGGACGCATAAATTGGCCAGCCCATTCTCCTGATCTTACACCTCTGGACTTCTTTCTGTGGGGTACGTTAAAGGAGAATGTGTACCGTGATGTGCTTACACCCCCAGAGGATATGAAACAACGTATTGTGGCAGCCTGCGGCGACATTACACCAGATGTACTGCAGCGTGTACGACATTCATTACGCCAGAGATTGCAATTGTGTGCAGCAAATGATGGCCACCACATTGAACATCTATTGGCCTGACATGTCCGGACACACTCTATTTCACTCCGTAATTGAAAACGGAAACCACGTGTGTACGTGTACCTCACCCCTCATGGTAATGTACATGTGCGTCAGTGAAAAAGACCAATAAAAAGGTGTTGGCATGTGGACGTAATGTGCTGTTCCAGTCTCTTCTGTACCTAAGGTCCATCACCGTTCCCTTTGGATCCCTACGTAATTCGGTGCTCTCCGATACACACGATCGAATAGCGGAGGAGTGGTACTCAAGCGTCAACTTTAGGTTACAATATCTCCGGATGTAATTAACATTTTACAATGCAACAAACGGCACTGATTACGTATTTGTTTATATGTTCAGATGTGCTAACAAAACTAACGTGGTTCCATTTAAAAAAACGCAGGTTTGTGTTAAAAAACATACTTCCGTGCATTTTTTTATGGTTTGTATGAACCAATTACACTAGCCCCTCTCCTCACGGTCGGTCTGTGGAATCGGTTCGTCAGTAGTTGATGTGATTTACGAAATATATCTAGCGGTAACGGTAGGTGACTCACCCTCTATAATGGTAAGACAGATTTACGAACCAGGTTTTAAATTGTAAGACATTTCCAGGGGCAGATGTGGACTCTGACCGCAACCTACTAGTTATGAACTCTCAATTAAAACTGAAGAAACTGCAAAAAGCTGGGAATTTAAGGAGATAGGACCTGGATAAACTGAAAGAACCAAAGGTTGTAGAGAGCATTAGGGAACGATTGACAAGAATGGGGGAAAGAAATACAGTAGAAGAAGAATGGGTAGCTTTGAGAGATAAAATAGTGAAGGCAGCAGAGGATCAAGTAGGTAAAAAGACGAGGGTTAGTAGAAGTCGTTGGGTAACAGGAGAGATATTGAATTTAATTGATGAAAAGAGAAAGAATAAAAGTGTAGTAAATGAAGCAGGCAAAAAGGAATACGAACGTTTCAAAAATGACATCGACAGGAAGTGCAAAATGGCTGAGCAGGGATGGCTAGAGGACAAATGTAAGGTTGTAGAGGCATATATCACTAGGGGTAAGATAGATCCTGCCCACAGGGAAATTAAGACACCTTTGGAGAAAAGAAAACCACTTGTATGATTATCAAGAGCTCAGATGGAAAACCAGTTCTAAACAAAGAAGGGAAAGCAGAAAGGTGGAAGGAGTATGTAGAAGGTCTATACAAGGGCGATGTTCTTGAGAGGAGTATTAGGAAATTGAAGAGGAAGTAGATGAAGATTAAACGGGAGATATGATACTGCGTGAAGAATCTGACAGAGAATTGAAAGACCTAAGTCGAAACAAGGCCCCGCGAGTAGACAATATTCCATTAGAACTACTGATAGCCTTGGGAGAGGCATCCCTGACAAAAATCTACCATCTGGTGAGAAACATGTATGAGATGGACGAAATACCCTCAGGCTTCAAGAAGAATATCATAATTCCAATCCCAAAGAAAACAGGTGTTGACAGGTGTGAAAACTACCGAACTATCAGATTAATAAGTCACGGGTGCAAAATACTGACACGAATTCTTTACAGACGAATGGAAAAACTCGTAGAAGCCAACCTTGGGGAAGATCAGTTTGGATTCCATAGAAATGTAGGAACATGTGAGGCAATACTGACCTTATGCCTTAACTTAGAAGATAGATTACGGAAAAGCAAACCTACATTTCTAGCATTTGTAGAGAAAGCTTTTGACAATGTTGACTGGAATACTCTCTTTCAAATTCTGAAGGTGGCAGGAGTAAAATACAGGGAGCAGGGGCTATGTCAATTTGTACAGAAACCAGATGGCAGTTGTAAGAGCCGAGGGACATGAAAGGGAAGCAGTGGTTGGGAAGGGAGTAAGACAGGGTTGTACCCTATCCCCGATGTTATTCAGTCTGTGTATTGAGCAAGCAGTAAAGGAAACAAAAGAAAAAATATGGAGCAGGAAATAAAATCCACGGAAAATAATGGAAACTTCGAGGTTTGCTGATGAAATTGTAATTCTGTCAGATACAGGAAAGAACCTGGAAGAGCAGATCAACGGAATGGGCAGTGTCTTGAAAGGAGGATATAAGATGAAAATCAACAATAGCAAAACGAGGATAATAGAATTTAGTCGATTTAAACCAGGTGAATCTGAGGGAATTAGACTAGGAAACGAGACACTTAAAGTAGCAGATGAGTTTTGCTATCTGGGGAGCAAAATAATTATTGATGGTCGAATAGAGACGATATAAAATGTAGACTAGCTATGGTAAAGAAAGCGTTTCTGAAGGGGAGAAATTTATTAACGTCGAGTATTGATTTATGTGTCAGAAAGTCTTTTCTGAAAGTTCACTCCTGGAAATGGAAAAAAGAACACATTGACACCGGTGTGTCAGACCCACCATACTTGCTCCGGACACTGCGAGAGGGCTGTACAAGCAATGATCACACGCACGGCACAGCGGACACACCAGGAACCGCGGTGTTGGCCGTCGAATGGCGCTAGCTGCGCAGCATTTGTGCACCGCCGCCGTCAGTGTCAGCCAGTTTGCCGTGGCATACGGAGCTTCATCGCAGTCTTTAACACTGGTAGCATGCCGCGACAGCGTGGACGTGAACCGTATGTGCAGTTGACGGACTTTGAGCGAGGGCGTATAGTGGGCATGCGGGAGGCCGGGTGGACGTACCGCCGAATTGCTCAACACGTGGGGCGTGAGGTCTCCACAGTACATCGATGTTGTCGCCAGTGGTCGGCGGAAGGTGCACGTGCCCGTCGACCTGGGACCGGACCGCAGCGACGCACGGATGCACGCCAAGACCGTAGGATCCTACGCAGTGCCGTAGGGGACCGCACCGCCACTTCCCAGCAAATTAGGGACACTGTTGCTCCTGGGGTATCGGCGAGGACCATTCGCAACCGTCTCCATGAAGCTGGGCTACGGTCCCGCACACCGTTAGGCCGTCTTCCGCTCACGCCCCAACATCGTGCAGCCCGCCTCCAGTGGTGTCGCGACAGGCGTGAATGGAGGGACGAATGGAGACGTGTCGTCTTCAGCGATGAGAGTCGCTTCTGCCTTGGTGCCAATGATGGTCGTATGCGTGTTTGGCGCCGTGCAGGTGAGCGCCACAATCAGGACTGCATACGACCGAGGCACACAGGGCCAACACCCGGCATCATGGTGTGGGGAGCGATCTCCTACACTGGCCGTACACCACTGGTGATCGTCGAGGGGACATTGAATAGTGCACGGTACATCCAAACCGTCATCGAACCCATCGTTCTACCATTCCTAGACCGGCAAGGGAACTTGCTGTTCCAACAGGACAATGCACGTCCGCATGTATCCCGTGCCACCCAACGTGCTCTAGAAGGTGTAAGTCAACTACCCTGGCCAGCAAGATCTCCGGATCTGTCCCCCATTGAGCATGTTTGGGACTGGATGAAGCGTCGTCTCACGCGGTCTGCACGTCCAGCACGAACGCTGGTCCAACTGAGGCGCCAGGTGGAAATGGCATGGCAAGCCGTTCCACAGGACTACATCCAGCATCTCTACGATCGTCTCCATGGGAGAATAGCAGCCTGCATTGCTGCGAAAGGTGGATATACACTGTACTAGTGCCGACATTGTGCATGCTCTGTTGCCTGTGTCTATGTGCCTGTGGTTCTGTCAGTGTGATCATGTGATGTATCTGACCCCAGGAATGTGTCAATAAAGTTTCCCCTTCCTGGGACAATGAATTCACGGTGTTCTTATTTCAATTTCCAGGAGTGTATTTGTGTGAAGTGTAGCTGTGTATGGAAGTGAAACATGGACACTAAGTAGTTTAGACAAGAAGAGAATAGAAGCTTTCGAAATGTGGTGTTACAGAAGAATGTCGAAGATTAGATGGGTAGGTCAAGTAACGAATGAAGAAGTGCTGAACAGAATTGGGGAGAAGACGAATTTGTGGCACAACTTGACTAGAAGAAGGGATCGGTTGGTAGGACGTTCTGAGGCATCAAGGGACCACCAAGTTAGTATTGGAGGGCAGCGTGGAGGGTAAAAATGGTAGAGGGAGACCAAGAAATGAAAACGCTAATCAGTTTTAGAAGGATATAGGGTGCAGTAGTTTCTTGGAGACGAAGAAGCTTGCACAGGATAGGATAGCGTGGAGAACTGCATCAAACTAGTGGAGAACTGCATCAAACTAGTCAGTCTCTGGACTGAAGATCACAACAACAACAACAATAACAACAACAACTCTATACTCACCTGACCACAAGTTGTGTTCTTCCTGCCACTGCACTTCACTAATTCCCACAATATCTAATGTCAACCTGTGACTTTTCCTTTTTAAATTCTCTAGTCTACCTAGCCGACTAAGGAATCTAACGTTACTCGCTTGGAGCTGTAGAACGCTAGTGTTGTTTTTCCTGTTGACTACATCCTCCCGAGTAGTCCCCATCTGGAGATCGGAAATGGGGATTAATTCACCTCCAGAGTATTTTCCCAATAGGAAGACTTCACCATTAAACCATACAGTAAAGCTGTTTGCCCTCGAGATTTATAATGGCTGTAGTTTCTCTTTGCTTTCAGCCGTTCACAGCAGCAGCGCAGCAAGCTCATGTTGACTAATATACAAGGGCGTATCAGTCAGTTATCTACTGTTGCCACTGCAACTACTGAAAACGCTCTCCCTTATTAGGAACCACAGGTGTGTCTAGCTTCTGCAAAGATGTCCCTTCGTTGTGGTTGCAACTACGGTATGGCTAAGTGTATCGTTGAAGCGTGCAAGTCACCCTACATTGGCGAGGTCCATGTTTCAGGGTGTGATAGGAGGTACCCAAGAAATTTTGAAGAGAAGTAATGATTATCGCGTAGCGGCTACTTGCTCAAACGCTAAACCTTATATTCGTAAGTTGTTGACCACCGATTCAATAGCCGGCTGGTGTGGCCGAGTGGTTCTAGGCGCTTCAGTCTGGAACCGCGTGACCGCTACGGTGGCAAGTTCGAATCCTGCCTCGGGCATGGATGTGTGTGATGTCCTTAGGTTAGTTAGGTTTAAGTAGTTCTAAGTTCTAGGCGACTGATGACCACAGATGTTAAGTCCCATAGTGCTCAGAGCCATTTTTGAACCGATTCAATACATTTTTACCCGAGAGCGGAGAATGTCATATTTCGCTAAACCAGTTTTTACCTTTTGTCGTTCAAAATCTCCGTTTTCGCATCATTCCTTGAGTTATCATTAAATACTGTTTTACTTTTACAAAGTGAAACCCTGTATCGTAAACGTATAATACTAATATTCATCCCGAAACGAAATCAGCGACATGCAACGCTGTGAGTGTAAATGCGCTCGCTGTGAGTACGTAGTCGGTATATCGAGTCGGCGCGACGATGCTGAAGGACACCTGGGTACGAGCTGATTTCACCTACTAAGCGCTGCAAATACAGCCTGGACACTGACGTCAAGACTGCTGCTGCAAACTGGTTCTGCTCAGCTGGTACCCCGTTCGAATAACGCCAATAAAACACGGTTTAGCATCACTAAACTAGTATCTGCCTCACTGTCTTACAGAACAGAAGTCATGAAAGTGCATTTACAAAGACCGTACTTCATAACAGTTTTTGACAACAATAGTGTTGTCGGCAACATTGCTGCAGTGTGATTGCAATACACGGTAATTTTTCTGTATTGACCGATAATAATGAGGATGCAGCAAATTTTTGCGGCTGTTAGCGAAGTATGGCTGAGGTGTTGCCCAGGTTGTCCACTACAAGTGGAGAATATGGCCCGGGCATCTCTCTATATCTCTCTCTCTCTCTGTCTTTGTGTATAAATGCTTCCGTCTCACTCCATTCCCTTGCTTCCTCTTTCTAGCGGCGACTGTGCCGAAGTGTCAAGTCCGTAATCTGACAAGGAGACCACCCGGTCATCGGATTTTTTAAATTTTTTGTATTTACGGCGCGGGAGGTTCAGAACCGAAATATCACTGAGCCAAAGTAGTTCGATGCATCTCTCAAAGAATCCCAGGAAAATCGACTTTGAAGATTTCCGAGGAACTGTAATTCTTCAACGTTGAGGCCACTTGTACAACAGGTCACATTGTTCACTTGGTACGGTCGAAAAATGTTAATTAAGTAATCAATGGATTGCTGTTTAGAATCCTATTTTGGCTATAATAATGCGTTCATTGCGCTGTTCGTAGTAGCTTACCCGCATTCTATTTTCTCATTCACTATTAGACCTACTCCAGCATTATTTCTATATGATTTGCTATTTTTAACATTGTGCCCACATGACCAGAAGTCTAGTTCTTCCTGCCACTGCACTTCACTCCCACAATATCGAATGTAAACCTGTACATTTTCCTTTTAAATTCTCTAGTCTACCTACCCGATTAAGGAATCTAACAGTACAAGCTCGAAGCTGCAGAATGCCAGTTTCGTTTTTCCTGATGACGACATCCTCCTGAGTGGTCCCCGCCTAGACATCCGAAATGGGGACCATTTCACCTTCAGAATATTTTTCCGAGAGGAAGCTATCATCAATGGATTACTGGTTCGAATTTTAATGTCGTCTCTTTTCGTTCTTTTTTTCGTTCAGTTCGAATATCTACATCATGTAAATATAAAATTCATGAAGTGCACATGGTGAACATTAATAAAACTGACAAATTGCAGGGACGGATTCTTGACCGGAGATAGAGGAGAAAAGGTCCTATGAACATGGGTCCGGAAATGGACTGTGTGTGTGTCAACGACAACAAATCGTCCCGGAACACAGTACAGAGCTGCATCGCATCCATGTCACAAGAGGTGTTGAAAGTGGCCTTTATGGGCTGGAGTGCACGCGGTCACAATTCGCATCATGGATTGCCGCAATCTTTCGCACGTTCCGGCCTCTCTTCGAATAGAGTTACAGGCGTCGTGAACATGCTGTTGAAGGGTCTGCATATCAGGAAATGGTTCAGCACACACAACCCTTTTCAGATGCCCCCAGAGGTAAAAATCCTGGAGGTTTAAGTCTGGTGATGTAGCAGCCCATGCTACAGAGCTTCCAAGTCCTATCCAACGTCTGGGGAAAGTGTTGCTGAGGTGTTGAACTGTAATGCGAAAGTGGTGTGGTGCCCCGTCATGCAGAAACCAAATAAACTGTCGTATTGCCAGAGGCACAGTCTCAAACAGCCCAGGCAGAGTATTCCGCAGGAAGCTCATGTATGTTCATTCAACGAGGTGTTGTGGAATTATGACCGATCCTAGTATGTGGTCGCCAAGAATCCCTGCTGAACCGATGCTGATAAGACAGGATTATCTGCAGCCCACAGATGTCGATTATGCTGATTGATGTCAGTTCTGGTAAAGATTGCTTCGTCGGGAAAGAGAACTGATGAGAACTTGTTTTGGTATAGCCGTGCTGCCTCTCGACCGTTTCCATCTGCTAGACCGTACACAAATACTACCTCGGCTTGTTCCCGAAATAAATACTGTACCAGTCTGCTGCTTGCATTACACTGCGTCAATCACACAGCCTGTAACACACGAGGAACACACAAGGAGTGGTCAGAGGAACTCATTTGTCAGCTCTGCAGTTTGTCGGTTTTATTAATATTCACCATGTATGCTAATTAACACATATATAATTATTATTTATGAAAAATGAACGTCTTCTGGTTTATAATTACCTATCACAGACATTGCAAATATAAATTCTTAGATTCCGATATTTAAAAAAGATATTGTTAGTGACGATTGTTTAAATTAAAAATGACATTAAAAATTGTCAACCATCATTTATTAAGTAACGATAATTAAAAATTTATATTTACAATGAAGACTAGAAATTTTGCGTACGATATGTAATTAGAAAAACGAAGACGGGCGCTTTACATAAAAAATGATGAATAGCTATGTGTAATTAGCATACATTTGATGCATTTTATATTTGAATGATACAGGTATTCGAATTGAAAGAAAAAAAAAAACGAAACGAAGAAAAAAAGACTATAGCGAGTGGTGAGCCAGCAACGCACTGATTACCGAATTACCATCTTGCAACACCGAGTGAGCCTCGAGTCCCGTCCTGATAAATACGCCATAATTTGAGTAAATTAAAATATCTCTAATAATTTCAGAGCCGATCTTCTCGAGAATTTTTGAGAGTTGCATCGAACTGATTTGGCAAATTGATGTTTGAGTCCTGAAATTCACTTACCACAAATACAAAAATTACAAAAATTAGACTGCCGAGTGGTCTTCTCATAAGCCGCGAAACAATATTGTTTCGCTTCAATCGAAAGTTGGCTCCCGTACGTAGAGACCATCTATCTCTATCAACGGGAATGTGTAAGCGAACAAACAAGGGATCTATGAACTCATAAATGTGATACATTGCCCAGTCAACGAAGATCAAGGAAGGCCGAATAGGGGAAAAAAATTCGTATAGTCGCGTATTTTTGTACAGTGGTAGGCGGGAGTGCCAGGAACAACATACTAAAAACCTTGACCGGTGGGGTGTCAGAAACGGGAAGATATTTGAAGATCATTTTATGTTGTTCTTGAATAAATCGAAAACCGCAGCTTCTAGCGAAAATGTTACCCAGTACGAAATTAAGTTTCCTATAAAAAAAAAGGTCCTATTAATTCTTCCCTCCCCCCATGAACCATGGACCTTGCCGTTGGTGGGGAGGCTTGTGTGCCTCAGCGATACAGATAGCTGTACCGTAGTTGCAACCACAACGGACGAGTATCTGTTGAGAGGCCAGACAAACGTGTGGTTCCTGAAGAGGGGCAGCAGCCTTTTCAGTAGTTGCAAGGGCAACAGTCTGGATGATTGACTGATCTGGCCTTGTAACAATAACCAAAACGGCCTCGCTGTGCTGGTACTGCGAACGGCTGAAAGCAAGGGGAAACTACGGCCGTAATTTTTCTCGAGGGCATCCTCTTGGGTAAAATATTCCGGAGGTAAAATAGTCCCCCATTCGGATCTCCGGGCGGGGACTACTCAAGAGGATGCCGTTATCAGGAGAAAGAAAACTGGCGTTCTACGGATCGGAGCGTGGAATGTCAGATCACTTAATCGGGCAGGTAGGTTAGAAAATTTAAAAAGGGAAATGGATAGGTTAAAGTTAGATATAGTGGGAATTAGTGAAGTTCGGTGGCGGGAGGAACAAGACTTCTGGTCAGGTGCCTACAGGGTTATAAACACAAAATCAAATAGGGGTAATGCAGGAGTAGGTTTAATAATGAATAGGAAAATATGAATGCGGGTAAGCTACTACAAACAGCATAGTGAACGCATTATTGTGGCCAAGATAGATACGAAGCCCACACCTACTACAGTAGTACAAGTTTATATGCCAACTAGCTCTGCAGATGACGAAGAAATTGAAGAACTGTATGATGAAATAAAAGAAATTATTAAGATAGTGAAGGGTGACGAAAATTTAATAGTCATGGGTGACTGGAATTCGGTAATAGGAAAAGGGAGAGAAGGAAACGTAGTAGGTGAATATGGATTGGGGCTAAGAAATGAAAGAGGAAGCCGCCTGGTAGAATTTTGCACAGAGCACAACTTAATCATAGCTAACACTTGGTTTAAGACTCATGAAAGAAGGTTGTATACATGGAAGAACCCTGGACATACTAAAAGGTATCAGATAGATTATATAATGGTAAGACAGAGATTTAGGAACCAGGTTTTAAATTGTAAGACATCTGACCACAATCTATTGGTTATGACCTGTAGATTAAAACTGAAGAAACTGCAAAAAGGTGGGAATTTAAGGAGATGGGACCTGGATAAATTGAAATAACCAGAGGTTGTACAGAGTTTCAGGGAGAGCATAAGGGAACAATGGACAGGAATGGGAGAAAGAAATACAGTAGAAGAAGAATGGGTAGCTCTGAGGGATGAAGTAGTGAAGGCAGAAGAGGATAAAGCAGGTAAAAAGACGAGGGCTAGTAGAAATCCTTGTGTAACAGAAGAAATATTGAATTTAATTGATGAAAGGAGAAAATATAAAAATGCAGTAAATGAAGCAGGCAAAAAGGAATACAAACGTCTCAAAAATGAGATCGACAGGAAGTGCAAAATGGCTAAGCAGGGACGGCTAGAGGACAAATGTAAGGATGTAGAGGCTTATTTCACTAGGCGTAAGATAGATACTGCCTACAGGAAAATTAAAGAGACCTTTGGAGATAAGAGAACCACTTGTATGAACATCAAGAGCTCAGATGGAAACCCAGTTCTAAGCAAAGAAGGGAAAGCAGAAAGGTGGAAGGAGTATATAGAGGGTCTATACAAGGGCGATGTACTTGAGGACAATATTATGGAAATGGAAGAGGATGTAGATACTGCGTGAAGAGTTTGACAGAGCGCTGAAAGACCTGAGTCGAAACAAGGCCCCCGGAGTAGACAACATTCCATTGGAACTACTGACGGCCTTGGGAGAGCCAGTCCTGACAAAACTCTACCATCTGGTGAGCAAGATGTATGAAACAGGCGAAATACCCTCAGACTTCAAGAAGAATATAATAATTCCAATCCCAAAGAAAGCAGGTGTTGACAGATGTGAAAACTACCGAACAATCAGTTTAATAAGCCACAGCTGCAAAATACTAACAAGAATTCTTTACAGACGAATGGAAAAACTAGTAGAAGCCGACCTCGGGGAAGATCAGTTTTGATTCCGTAGAAATACTGGAACACGTGAGGCAATACTGACCTTACGACTTATCTTAGAAGAAAGATTAAGGAAAGGCAAACCTACGTTTCTAGCATTTGTAGACTTAGAGAAAGCTTTTGACAATGTTGACTGGAATACTCTCTTTTAAATTCTAAAGGTGGCAGGGGTAAAATACAGGGATTGAAAGGCTATTTATAATTTGTACAGAAACCAGATGTCAGTTACAAGAGTCAAGGGACATGAAAAGGAAGCAGTTGTTGGGAAGAGAGTAAGACAGGGTTGTAGCCTGTCCCCGATGTTATTCAATCTGTATATTGAGCAAGCAGTGAAGGAAACAAAAGAAAAATTCGGAGTAGGTATTAAAATCCATGGAGAAGAAATAAAAACTTTGAGGTTCGCGGATGACATTGTAATTCTGTCAGAGACAGCAAAGGACTTGGAAGAGCAGTTGAATGGAATGGATAGCGTCTTGAAAGGAGGATATAAGATGAACATCAACAAAAGCAAAACGAGGATAATGGAATGTAGTCGAATTAAGTCGGGTGATGCTGAGGGAATTAGATTAGGAAATGAGACACTTAAAGTAAAGGAGTTTTGCTATTTGGGGAGCAAAATAACTGATGATGGTCGAAGTAGAGAGGATATAAAATGTAGACTGGCAATGGCAAGGAAAGCGTTTCTGAAGAAGAGAAATTTGTTAACATCGAGTATAGATTTAAGTGTCAGGAAGTCATTTCTGAAAGTATTTGTATGGAGTGTAGCCATGAATGGAAGTGAAACATGGACGATAAATAGTTTGGACAAGAAGAGAATAGAAGCTTTAGAAATGTGGTGCTACAGAATAATGCTGAAGATTAGATGGATAGATCACATAACTAATGAGGAAGTATTGAATAGGATTGGGGAGAAGAGAAATTTGTGGTACAACTTGACCAGAAGAAGGGATCGCTTGATAGGACATGTTCTGAGGCATCAAGGGATCACTAATTTAGTATTGGAGGGCAGCGTGGAGGGTAAAAATCGTAGAGGGAGACCAAGAGATGAATAAACTAAGCAGGTTCAGCAGGATGTAGGTTGCAGTAGGTACTGGGAGATGAAGAAGCTTGCACAGGATAGAGTAGCATGGAGAGCTGCATCAAACCAGTCTCAGGACTGAAGACCACAACAAACAACATTAATTCTTCCTATACGGCTAATAGTTTCCGCGTTTGCAGGAGATGGAAAAAATCGCAGATTATTAAAATAGTACATTAGTGGTTTAAACTAATGTTTATTGTTAAGTGAAAGATTATGTGCGCTGCTGTACGAAAATACTCTCGCCAGTTCAACGGTGGGTTCTTTGGTTTGCTCTGAGAGGAGACCGAGTGGATACTGTGAAGCATAGGATATAAATTCATTTTATTACAACATAGATAAGAAAAATTGCTTAACTTTGTATAATCCATTTCCACTGGAATCTAATGAGTATTTACACCTGTCTCCAGACATTACCGTAGCACCTGATAAAACAAATTAGAAGCCTCTCACTAAGAGTACATTTAACTACAACTTCCGTGTTGAGAGTTTTATTTAATACATGAATTACACAGCTGGCGTACTAGAAGACGATGCTGTCGTCTTAGTCGACAGAGATTAGAAATGAGCTCCGTATGCTCGCTTTAACCCTTAGAGACCTGAATTTTTTCTGGAAGAAATTTTTCTTTATGTGGTAATGCTCTTAGGTAATTTTTAATGATTTTACGTTTAAGATTTATACAAAAATATGTACCCGCTTCCAGAGCATACTTTGTACACCTATCTTCATTTTATGAACTAAAATAACTAATTGCGAACTAATCTCTATTGTAATAAATAATAAAATGATCATTCAGTAATTACCACGCATAATAACAATACCAATATGCAATTATATACTGGAATATAGCGAACTAACCACACCCGTGTTTTCTGGGGGTCACGAGCTGCTGCGATGTGATACACTGACTTGCTGATATTTTCATAGTGATGCCCAACTTGCGCGTGATGAAAAGGTTGAACATTCACAAATGTGTAGCTCCGGTTTCCATTGGAAAAAAATACTTCTGTTGCAGTTAAGACATAGTACAAGTTAATGTAAACATTTGTAGCCAGAAGGTCTGAAAGGGTTAAACTCGCCAGTGAGTCCTGAGACGTCATCTCCGAACCCGCCGTCTCCGTGTGCCCGCAGACTCGACTTGTGAGTCACCGACGCTTCCTACTTGTCACTTGAATCGGTTATCGGGTACAAGTGGACTCGAGCCTCAGAAAGGAGAGCGAGTACACGAGTTCGCAAGTATAACATCGGACTCGCAGCATTCCCGTCACATACACGACCTTTTTGAAAAAAAAATAATTTCCGCCACTAGACAGTATATTACTATTCATTTATTTCATACAATCATGATTAAGACTCTATAGCCATTCTCAAGTGCAAGTTGAAGAGTCACAGAACGTCCCATGTGCCGAAACGACATAAGCAACCAATGTGCCTTACGATTATTATATACCAATATATACTGATTAGTTAGCAGTGAATATTCTTCTAGTTATATATATATATATATATATATATATATATATATATATATATATATATATATATATATATATATATATATGTGTGTGTGTGTGTGTGTGTGTGTGTGTACTGCGATACGTTTCTGCTGGATGCCACGGTTTTCGACTTATTCAAGAAAAAAGAAAAACAAGGCCGCTTTTGTATGTTCTGTGATAATTCGAAAACTACAGTCTCCAGCGAAAGTGTATCCCAGTACAAAATCTAACTACATTAAATTTGCCACAAAAAGGTACTGTTCAATTTTTCTGTAGCACTAATAGTTGGCACATAGCGAGGGAGAGGATATGAAAATGTTATACGTGGTATATGAAGGCTTTGCGGGTTGCATAAAGCCCATTGGCAAGGGCAGCTGACTCACCCTGTATATAAAACTTATTACAAGTCTGTTGCAACTTAGTTTTACTGTTTAATATCTATTCAGAGTACTGCTATCAATTTACATATACGCACTTTCAAGGCTTGCTGAGTCTGTAACAATAATACCAGAAAGCATGACAAGGATGAAGTGAAATCCCTAGATAGTGATTAACGATTAAAACAAACTTACAACAGTTTTCAAAAAAGTGGCAGAAATGAATGACAAGCTATCAAACTCGCTGTTAGCCCATAAACCCAAGTTACCATGATCAAAGAATACAGAAATAGCGCTCTTTTTGGTCGCAAGGATATAGCAGGGAAGTTACCCTGTGCCCCGTTATTGTTTGACACACATACCTTTTCTCATGGTGGAGGTGGAATAAACTGGAATGCAACCTCTCTTTGCATTGGCTTAAATTTGTAAGTTTTTCGTCTGAAGCGTGGACTATAGCGTGAAACTTACTTCAGACATCACTTCTTTAATGATACACATTAGCAATTGTGTACTTTGCATCAATTAATTTTCCTCTTACACCCTCTAAAGTCTCACTAAACACAGCTTCGTTAAAGGCTGTGTTACAGCAGAAAGACAATGTACTCATGTTCCCTACTAACAATAAGTCACGATAGCCTTACACATCCGCATGACTCACAACGGAAACCCCCACAGATTTAGTGGTAAGAGAGCCGAGTGGAAAGTCCGTCAAAAACTGAACACAGGTCAAGCATAAAAACAGGAAGAACGTGTTCTGGAAAAAAAAGTTGAAAAAAAGCTGAAAAAAGCAAATAGAAACAGTGAACGGTCCAATAACAAGAAGCTCAATATAGAGCAAGAGGGAAGGCAAATAGCGTCGTGGTTAAGTGGTCACGGTGTTGGACTGCCAAGCGGGTGAGCCTTGTTCTTTTTTTTCGCTTTTCGCTTTATTCAAATTTGTGTCTGTGTCGTGGTGTACATTCGTTTGCATCGACGAGGTGTAAAGTAGGGACCTATAATGAGAGTTGGTGCTGCACAACTACTCCATTAGCAGCCGAAAGGAAGTGGCTTTCGAACGGGAACCACAAACGTTTGGTGACAAGGCGACAAGTCAACCGAATCCCCCACCGGAAAACACGTCTCGTGTGTCATACACGGCATTAGTGACAGTGCGTGTGTCATATAATAGGAATCTCGTATCGACGCACCTAATTTGTACGCCTGGTAAGTGAATGACATATGCCTACTTGCCCGATATGAAAGTTGGTATGAAAGTGAAAGTGATCACACCCAAGGAAATGATGGAAACATAGTAGTTTGTCACTTAAGCTGCAACAAGCGAAGGCAACAGTTTCTCTGTGCTCTGTCAAAACATACGTTTTTGAGGTTGCGTTCCGTTTTGGAAGTCTTGACCCTTGAATTGCTGTGTTTTAACATAGTTCACACCGGTTTATTTGTTGTTTCCATTTCGTGAGACGTCTATGTGGCGTCTCGTCTGCTCTCACTATTCAAATGTTCAAATGTGTGTGCGTTCCTAAGGGACCAAACTGCTGAGGTCATCGGTCCCTAGACTTACTCATTACTTTAAACTAACTTTAACTTTACGCTAAGGACAACACACACACCCATGCCCGAGGGAGGCCTCGAACCTCCGGCGGAAGGGGCCGCACTATTCGTGCATGGCGCCTCAAACCGCGCGGCGTTCTCACTATTCATTACATTTACTTGGGACGGGAACGTATTCTTTCCACATGACTCATACTCTATAACCAATGTATATTATTACAACTGCCAAGACTACAGAAAGACAACGAATATTTCAGTGAGCAGACGGACGGTTCATAATGTTGTGGGGGAAAAAAAAAAGAGATTGGCACGAGGGAGTTTTCAACACGGTTCGCCGGCTTGACAGTGCAAAACCATGGCCACTTACCTACGTAGGGCGCCGTTGCTGTTTCAGGCTGCTCTTTATTGCACTTCTTGTTCTTGGCACGTTCACTTGTTCTTTTTTACTTTTTTTCACAGTTCAGTACACCTTCTTCCTGTTTTCATGTGTTCAGTTTTTGACGGGCTATCCATGGTGCGTTTGGGAGTTCCCCTTGTCAGCAAGAGACGCGTCTATGAGTATGAAGCAATCGCAGCGCCACAGTTCTCAGATTCGTCATAACTGCGGGACTACTTTGGGAACAACAGATGCCCGTTAGCACTGACGTGACAGCGCCAGACGTACAAGTTCTCCTTCCAGTTTGCCTGCCCTCATCTCTGCCTCAACCACTGAAGCAGCTTAATCTGACGGAGCGAAGACAAAAGAGTCCATGTGTACCGAAGCACAACGGTTCAAGAAGGCCAACCTGGGTTTCCGCAAGGCTGGCATGCTTCGCGGGACCCGTTCAGCTTGCTGCACCTGACAACAGGTTGCGCCACGGCTACTAGAACACATTGTAGGGCCACGCGCAGGCGAGCTGTGAGCTGTGACCTCACCACGCCGCACTGCATTGAAGCTTATAAGCACACGGCGCACTTATGTCTGACTCATCCGCGGGTATGAATGTAATAGAGATTTTCCATGTTTTAGTGTATTATTGTTACTGTTATTATTATTAAGGTTTGTGTTTCCTTCTACTCTCGGTGAACTGTTAGTGTAAAGCCTCTGAACTACGTCTTTTTCAAATTTTGCTAACAACTTTGTGTTTTCAAAACACTAAGGCTTAAATCAATAGAACCTGATGGAATACTAAACTGAATGAGCTTTCTTTTTAATAGTGACTTCACTAGGAAGATGATATTCCATTATATCTCTGACAAAACGGAATGCTTTTTAAGATAGACAGTGTAAAGTCGCTGCCTTTGCAATATCTTCAGACGTCTAGTGAGTACACCATCGTTTCATAACCATTTGTTGACAGTCACAAAAAGGGTCCGGAATCCCCTTTTGAACACGTTTTAATTTCATCTAAGTCAGCTCTACATCGAGAGAGACGATCCTCTAAATCAGCATTATTTTGCCTAAGGTCTTTTATTTCTGTTTCTGTAATTTATAATTGTTGGCGTAAGCTAGCATTGTTGTATTTACAGCAGTGTGTTTTCACGGTTAATATTCTGTCAAGTAGTAATTTCTTCATTAGCTGATAATATATTTACCTGTAAAGCATCTAATTCTTTACGGTAGCTTCGTTTCTGTGCCGAATATTTCTCTCATTAGTAGGCTCATTACTAAATTAGCACTGGAGGACAGTAGATTTAGAGCTGGAACAGAATCAGCCTTCATATTGCGTTTCGAAGTAATATTCAACAGTTCATTTTTCAAATCTCTTCCGTAATCCAAATCAGTGAAACATATTGAGCAGAAACGAGCAGTTTGAACTGAAAACAAATCTTCACGTTTACAAGTATTTTTTCATTTTCGTTTCGTCTTATTTTTTGTGGGAAATATATGAAGCTTAGTTCCTAATTTACTCCATCGTCTGCTGTGATTGGTACAACTGGAGATAACGAAGCAAACATTTATTTTTCACTTAAAGACTTACTCTAGAAAATACCACAGTACACTGATAATTACGGCGTAACTCTGAACTTAATCGCCAGTCACTAATAATAATTCACACTGCCCTAAACAACCTTGGTTTCGCTCGTAAACGCAATTACAACACAATACGTTATGGTAATTACGAGCAACTGAGCACTGGTTAGGTTCACTCTGACGTCAGTGGAGCGGCTTGCTACCGTGCATACACCTCGTGATCCATATCGTGTCTTCAAGTATCAGTGGGTTACGTTATCTATCTAACGTGACTACCTGGGTATATACAGGGTGTTTCAAAAATGACCGGTATATTTGAAACGGCAATAAAAACTAAACGAGCAGCGATAGAAATACACCGTTTGTTGCAATATGCTTGGGACAACAGTACATTTTCAGGCGGACAAACTTTCGAAATTACAGTAGTTACAATTTTCAACAACAGATGGCGCTGCAAGTGATGTGAAAGATATAGAAGACAACGCAGTCTGTGGGTGCGCCATTCTGTACGTCGTCTTTCTGCTGTAAGCGTGTGCTGTTCACAACGTGCAAGTGTGCTGTAGACAACATGGTTTATTCCTTAGAACAGAGGATTTTTCTGGTGTTGGAATTCCACCGCCTAGAACACAGTGTTGTTGCAACAAGACGAAGTTTTCAACGGAGGTTTAATGTAACCAAAGGACCGAAAAGCGATACAATAAAGGATCTGTTTGAAAAATTTCAACGGACTGGGAACGTGACGGATGAACGTGCTGGAAAGGTAGGGCGACCGCGTATGGCAACCACAGAGGGCAACGCGCAGCTAGTGCAGCAGGTGATCCAACAGCGGCCTCGGGTTTCCGTTCGCCGTGTTGCAGCTGCGGTCCAAATGACGCCAACGTCCACGTATCGTCTCATGCGCCAGAGTTTACACCTCTATCCATACAAAATTCAAACGCGGCAATCCCTCAGCGCCGCTACCATTGCTGCACGAGAGACATTCGCTAACGATATAGTGCACAGGATTGATGACGGCGATATGCATGTGGGCAGCATTTGGTTTACTGACGAAGCTTATTTTTACCTGGACAGCTTCGTCAATAAACAGAACTGGCGTATATGGGGAACCGAAAAGCCCCATGTTGCAGTCCCATCGTCCCTGCATCCTCAAAAAGTACTGGTCTGGGCCGCCATTTCTTCCAAAGGAATCATTGGCCCATTTTTCAGATCCGAAACGATTACTGCATCACGCTATCTGGACATTCTTCGTGAATTTGTGGCGGTACAAACTGCCTTAGACGACACTGCGAACACCTCGTGGTTTATGCAAGATGGTGCCCGGCCACATCGCACGGCCGACGTCTTTAATTTCCTGAATGAATATTTCGATGATCGTGTGATTGCTTTGGGCTATCCGAAACATACAGGAGGCGGCGTGGATTGGCCTCCCTATTCGCCAGACATGAACCCCTGTGACTTCTTTCTGTGGGGACACTTGAAACACCAGGTGTACCGCCAGAATCCAGAAACAATTGAACAGCTGAAGCAGTACATCTCATCTGCATGTGAAGCCATTCCGCCAGACACGTTGCCAAAGGTTTCGGGTAATTTCATTCAGAGACTACGCCATATTATTGCTACGCATGGTGGATATGTGGAAAATATCGTACTATAGAGTTTCCCAGACCGCAGCGCCATCTGTTGTTGAAGTTTGTAACTACTGCAATTTCGAAAGTTTGTCTGCCTGAAAATGTACTGTTGTCCCAAGCATATTGCAACAAACGGTGTATTTCTATCGCTGCTCGTTTAGTTTTTACCGCCGTTTCAAATATACCGGTCATTTTTGAAACACCCTGTATTTGTGTAGGCAGTTTCACTGCAGTTCATTTATCATAACACTACGAGCAACAAAATAAACAAACCAAACTTAAAGGAGATTGAGGAGAAATTAAGAATTTGCGAATATTACCAGTCACGAAACAGAGTTCAAGTCCAGCAGGGGAAAAGTTGTCGTGTGTTTATTAGGCAGCTTCAAATAAATCGGTTGATGTCTCGCTATGCAAACTGTGTAAAAAGTTACTAAACACTCATTCGGGAACCTGGAGTATTTTATAGCATATTTGTAAATTTGACCAGCAGTTTTCCCACTCCATAAACATTTTGAAAGAGGACAAAGACTTAGTTGCTGACAAGTGTGTGTACAAATATTTGCTAAGGATTTGAGGCCATTTAAAAGTACATGGGATTCCTAAATTTAGAACAGACATTCATTGAAACAGGAAGAAAAAAAACCTCCTGGCAGATGAAAACTGTGTGCCGGACCGAGACTCGGACTCGGGACCTTTGCCTTTCGTGGGCAAGTGCTCTATCGACTGAGCTCCCCAAGCACGACTCACGCCCCGTCCTCACAGCTTTAATTCCGCCAGTACCTCGTCTCCTACCTTCCAGACTTCACAGAAGCTCTCCTGCGAACCTTGCAGAACTAGCACTCCTGGAAGAAAGGATATTGCGGAGACATGGCTTAGCCACAGCCTAGAGGATGTTTCTAGAATGAAATCTTCACTCTACAGCGGAGTGTGCGGTGATATGAAACTTCCTGACAGATTAAAACTGTGTGCCGGACCGAGACTCGAAGTCGGGACCTTTGCCTTTGGCGGGCAAGTGCTCTACCGACTGAGCAGGAGAGCTTCTGTGAAGTCTGGAAGGTAGGAGACGAGGTACTGGCGGAATTAAAGCTGTGAGGACGGGGCGTGAGTCGTGCTTGGGTAGCTCAGTCGGTAGAGCACTTTCCCGCGTAAGGCAAAGATCCCGAGTTCGAGTCTCGGTCCGGCACACAGTTTTAATCTACCAGGAAGTTTCATATCAGCGCACACTCCACTGTAGAGTGAAGATTTCATTCTAGGAAGGAAAAATTTCAGTGAATATTAAAAACTGCATTCTGGTGGTATGCAACACAGTGCGAAGAAAACTTAGTATGAAAGAAAAGCTGCTTCTTTCAACGAATTTCGTGTTTGTTAAAAGACATTTGGGGGCTTTAGAATGAGCTACTTTGGCCACTTATAATTAATTAAAGGAACTCTCTAGCAGTACACATCCTGGAGAAATTAATTGAAATAGGTATAACTGGGGTGATATTTGGGGTGGAACATACTAAAGTTACAGAAACTAGACTTCCAAAACACCACTTTACTTGGCGTTGCAGTATAGTTGACACCTTCAGATTCTTAGGTGCAAAGGATCTCTGCTTTCAGAGATGGTTGTGCTTGCTAAGGAAAATGTGTGTTAGAGGTGATCAAATGATGGTTTGAAGTGAGAATAGTACTAGCCGAAAGACAGTAAAGTTGCAGAAAAAATCGTTCATATCGAAAGAAATAAATAAGCCA
Organism: Schistocerca cancellata; assembly: GCF_023864275.1. NCBI lineage: Eukaryota > Metazoa > Arthropoda > Insecta > Orthoptera > Acrididae > Schistocerca > Schistocerca cancellata. The sequence continues at coordinate 541,709,411 of NC_064629.1, read as the reverse complement.
GAAATACGCCGAAAAGGAAGAAAAGGACGAATAAAATCCGTCACTTTCTGGCCCGCAGTGACCCGGAATAAATATATGGTTCATTGAACCTTGTCATTTGATACTTGGTAAAAAAGGCTTTTCATCAACTTCCGAACTCTACTCATAACACTGCAATGAAAGTGTGCAGAAAAATTGCTACGTAATGTAGCACAGTGGGGAAACGAGCAGGCAAGCAAGATTCCTTTATGGAATGGGCATAGATTGGCTTGAATGGGAGTGCAACAGTGTGCCCGTCCTGATGATAACGTGGGGCAGCTTGCCTGCCTGGCTAACAGGCAAACATGAGCAGGTTAAAAGCGGGATGTGTACAACTCCGGCGACACCTTAATTTATAAAGTACGCAGCCCACACCATTAAGCTCGTGCTCGCGCCGTTTGTGATCTCTATTAGTCGATGATCACGGACTGGGGCTGAGTGGGCCTGTATCTGGACGTAAGTAGACGAGCTGATTCAGCGGCATAGCGAAACTTTTGTGGATGTGGCTACGCTGGTGTCGCTCTTTCGTCGATGCGGCATGCAGTGACTATCGTTTCTTGTGGTTGAATTGCGAGGTACCAACCCTCCTTTGGTGCCTCGCTCTTCGGACGACACCACATTTAGAACAAATACTAAACGTGAGCACAACATTTAAGTGAAGTAGTGCCATTGTGTATCGAACCGGGGACCTAGAAACGATGGAGAGGCTTCGTCCCACCATAGCCCACAGTGGTCCACAACCCCACAACAGGCCACAGCAGTCCACCCACCACACCGCCGCCCCACACCGAACCCAGGGTTATTGCTCATACTCATACCAGACGAGTGTAGCCCGAAATGTTTGCGTGGTAGAGTATTTATGGTGTACATGTACACTACTGGAAATTGAAATAAGAACACCGTGAATTCATTGTCCCAGGAAGGGGAAACTTTATTGACACATTCCTGGGGTCAGATACATCACATGATCACACTGACAGAACCACAGGCACATAGACACAGGCAACAGAGCATGCACAATGTCGGCACTAGTACAGTGTATATCCACCTTTCGCAGCAATGCAGGCTGCTATTCTCCCATGGAGACGATCGTAGAGATGCTGGATGTAGTCCTGTGGAACGGCTTGCCATGCCATTTCCACCTGGCGCCTCAGTTGGACCAGCGTTCGTGCTGGACGTGCAGACCGCGTGAGACGACGCTTCATCCAGTCCCAAACATGCTCAATGGGGGACACATCCGGAGATCTTGCTGGCCAGGGTAGTTGACTTACACCTTCTAGAGCACGTTGGGTGGCACGGGATACATGCGGACGTGCATTGTCCTGTTGGAACAGCAAGTTCCCTTGCCGGTCTAGGAATGGTAGAACGATGGGTTCGATGACGGTTTGGATGTACCGTGCACTATTCAGTGTCCCCTCGACGATAACCAGTGGTGTACGGCCAGTGTAGGAGATCGCTCCCCACACCATGATGCCGGGTGTTGGCCCTGTGTGTCTCGGTCGTACGCAGTCCTGATTGTGGCGCTCACCTGCACGGCGCCAAACACGCATACGACCATCATTGGCACCAAGGCAGAAGCGACTCTCATCGCTGAAGACGACACGTCTCCATTCGTCCCTCCATTCACGCCTGTCGCGACACCACTGGAGGCGGGCTGCACGATGTTGGGGCGTGAGCGGAAGACGGCCTAACGGTGTGCGGGACCGTAGCCCAGCTTCATGGAGACGGTTGCGAATGGTCCTCGCCGATGCCCCAGGAGCAACAGTGTCCCTAATTTGCTGGGAAGTGCCGGTGCGGTCCCCTACGGCACTGCGTAGGATCCTACGATCTTGGCGTGCATCCGTGCGTCGCTGCGGTCCGGTCCCAGGTCGACGGGCACGTGCACCTTCCGCCGACCACTGGCGACAACATCGATGTACTGTGGAGACCTCACGCCCCACGTGTTGAGCAATTCGGCGGTACGTCCACCCGGCCTCCCGCATGCCTACTATACGCCCTCGCTCAAAGTCCGTCAACTGCACATACGGTTCACGTCCACGCTGTCGCGGCATGCTACCAGTGTTAAAGACTGCGATGGAGCTCCGTATGCCACGGCAAACTGGCTGACACTGACGGCGGCGGTGCACAAATGCTGCGCAGCTAGCGCCATTCGACGGCCAACACCGCGGTTCCTGGTGTGTCCGCTGTGCCGTGCGTGTGATCATTGCTTGTACAGCCCTCTCGCAGTGTCCGGAGCAAGTATGGTGGGTCTGACACACCGGTGTCAATGTGTTCTTTTTTCCATTTCCAGGAGTGTATGTGGTGATAGTATTTGCACAGCAATGGCCGACATAGTGTAGCTGAGGCAAAATAAGGGGAACCAGCCCACATTTGCCTAGGCAGATGGAATACAGCTTTAAAAACCATCCACAAGGTGGCCAACACACTGGCCCTCGACACAAATCCTCCGGACGGATTCGTACCTGGGACCGGCACTCCTTCCCGCTCGGGAAATAGCGCGTTAGACGACGCGGATAGCCGGGCGGGCAAGTAGGGCCACATTAAGGAGTAAAGGGTAAATTCTGGGAGTGTAACAGGGCTCTCTAAGCACTATGGGACTTAACATCTGAGGTCATCAGTCCCCTAGACTTAGAACTACTTAAACGTAGCTAACCTAAGGCCATCACACACATACATGCCCGAGGCAGGATTCGAACCTGCGATCGTAGCAACATCGCAATTCCGGACTGAAGTGCCTAGAGCCGCTTGGTCACAGCGGCCGGCGTGTAACAGGGTGGAGCGTAGAAGTGTGGAAAATACAGGTCACCGAACTGTGTCCATGTACTTCCTTCCGCCATAGGTATACAAACTAAAGAGAGAGCAGGTGAGTCCCCACTCTCCCTACCCCTAACATCACGATAAGCAACTACAGGGTGTTTCACAAAGTTGTAACGATCTTTCCGCAGCACATCTTATGAATCACTGGCGATACAGTGCACAGACTTGCACGGTGTATTTGTTTTCCTACAAGTGCGTTAACACTGCACGGAATACAGACGTAAGTTACTAATAACACTAACACAAGAACACATATCGACAGAATCTACGTAAATCTCTGCACCCTATTCTACGCTATTAGAGGAGGAAATTGATTCTTAGTCATCCTGTACGGCAGTTGCAGCATTCATATGAGAAAGGTGACTTTGCCCCCACAAGTACTGCTCGCTTTTCAGTTTACAGCCAGACTATACCTCTCCAACATTTGCTGTCCTGTCCTCATATGTGAGCAGACAAAATAACTTCACTGTGCTCGTGCGTACCTATTTGCCATTGTTGAGTGAGCTATAATGTAAAATACATTCCTATAAACAGTGGCAGAGAAGTGCTTAATCTGTAAGTGTGATGTTGTCAGTGGCCTATATAGTCTTGGTGGAAAGTAATTGGATTGGTAAATGTGGCACCATGCTGCTTTCTATCATTGACATCACATTTTAAGCCATATAACTGTGTTGTAGTCACTCAGTGGTGAATTAATGATTCGTTACAAAGTTACTGCACTTCTGCCACCTGTAATTATGATACTGGTAGACTGAATAAGTGTCTCCCCTCCAGGAATTGCAGGGATTTTTAGAGTGGGCTCCACTGAATGTAGCCACTTACTACAGATCTATAGTAAATCTTCCAAGGTGGGTGTGAATATCTGTATGTCTGATGGGATGGGACTGATCATGTTCAAGTCTAGAACAGTAAGCTGCTGTAATGCATTTTTGACTTATGTTGAAATGTTAGGCGTTTAATAAGCGCCCTTACGGATATTTGTGTAAAGGAGGGGAAGAAATCCAGTGCGCACTCTGTAGTTTCTGGAGTGGGTCAATCCAGATGTGGAACAGGTCTTTTAGGATCCCGTGAAGAGCACAGGGTGCGTCAGTTGCAGGTGGTGGCTCATGTCGGCACTGTTTATTTGTGTCGCTTTGGGTCGGAGGAGATTCTCTATGGTTTTGGGTGGCTACTTGAAGTGGTAAAAACTGTCACTATTGCTTACGAGATGAAAACAAAGCTCGCCATCTGTAGCGTCGTCAACAGGAGTGAATGACCACTTTGGTACAGAGCCTAATAGGTGGCTGAATCAGAGGCTCAGACGGTTCTGCCGACTTGTAGGCTGCAGATTCCTCGACTTGCGGCATACGGTGATGGGGTCTCGGGTTCCGTTTAGTAGGTCAAGGGTCCATTAGACACAGGAGGTGACTACATGATTAGCGGTAGCTACGTGGAGTGTAATGGGCGCTTTTAAAGATTAAAGTGTCTCGGGAAAGTACAGTAAGGGCTTCAGTCTCAGTGGGTGCTGGACAAACACAGAACGATGGTAGACCTAACAACAATCACCACTGTAGCTGTAAACTGTCGTAGCTGTGTTGGTAAAGAACCGGAGCTCCAAGCGCTAAGAGAAAGCAATGAGGATCAAATCGTTATGGGTGATGATAGCTGGCTAAAGCCGGAGATAAGTTCAGCTGAAATTTTGTACAAATGACTTTGTGGTGATGAGAAAGGACAGATTAAATACATTTGGTGGTCGAGTGTTTGTTGTTGTTAGAAGTAATTAACCTTGTAGGGAAACTGGATTAATTCCTATGAGTTAGTACATGGAACAATAATACTTGAGAGCTGGAATAAATTAATAACTGGATCATTTTGCCGACACCGGACTGATATAGTACAGTTACTGAACAGTTTACAGAAAACTTGAGTCTCATTTCTGATAAGTACTCGACCCATACAAATATAGTTGGCAGTGTACCCTCTATAGTCTGGCGAAAATACATGTTTAAACTCTGGTGGCAGGCACAAAACGTCATTCTAAATCCTATTGAATGCTTTCTCCGAATACTATTTTGAACAATTAATTCAGGAGCCCACACGAAATGTAAATGGGTACGAAAACATACTTTACTACTTAGCAACAAACAATCGTGATGCCATCATGACGGATGCAGGGATTGGTGACCACAAGGCTGTTGTGCCGAGTCTTAATACCTTAACATCCAAATCCACCAAAAATAAACGATAAATTTATCTATTTAAAGAGACAGATAAATTTCGCTCTACGCCTTTCTGAGAGACAGTCTTCACTTCTTCCAAACGAACTAGGTAAGAGTGGACCATCGACGAGGTTGAGATATATATACCAAATAAATTAATAAGAGATGATACTGATCCCCAAAGAAAAAAGGTCAGAGCATCGTTGCAGAAGCAACGAAAAATGCGTGCCAAATTGAAAAGAACGCAAAATTTCCGAGATTGGTGATGATTTACTGTCGCTGAAAGGTTAATGCAGATTTCAATGGGAAATGCTTTCAATAGTTTTCGCAATCGAAGTCTGTTTCAAAATCGAGCAGAAGACCCAAAGAGATTCTACTCACACAAGATGTGTGAGAAAAGTAATGAGACTGATATTCTCCAAAAAAAAAAAAAAAAAAAAAAAAAAAAAAAAAAAAAAAAAAAAAAAAAAAAAAAAAAAGGTTCAAATGGCTCTGAGCACTATGGGACTTAACATCTGAGGTCAAATGGCTCTGAGCACTATGGGACTTAACTTCTAAGATCATCAGTCCCCTAGAACTTAGAACTACTTAAACCTAACTAACCTAAGGACATCACACACATCCATGCCCGAGGCAGGATTCGAACCTGCGACCGTAGCGGTCACGCGGTTCCAGACTGTAGCGCCTTTAACCGCTTGGCCACACTGGCCGGCCATCTGAGGTCATCAGTCCCCTAGAACTTAGAACTACTTAAGACTAACTAACCTAAGGGCATCACACACATCCATGCCCGAGGCAGGATTCGAACCTGCGCGACCGTAGTGGTCACGCGGTTCCAGACTGTAGCGCCTAGAACCTCTCGGCCACACCGGCCGGCTTTCCCAGCAAAGTTTTTATTTTTTCAAGCAACAATGAAGTCTCCTTCACAGTAGCTCCCTTCAGCAGCGGTACACGGCTAGAATTGTTGTCCCAGCCTTGGTAGAAGCGCTGACAGGCTTCAACTGGTAGGACCTTCAACATGTCGAAAACATTCTTTTGAATGTTCTCTAGAGCCCCAAAATGACGTCCTTTTGAGACATTTTTCAATTTCAGGAAAAGAAAAACGTCATAATGACACAGATCAGGTGAATATGGAGGCTGTGGAACAACTGTAATGCCTTTTGAGGTCAAAAATTCATTGATGGAAGTGGCCCTGCGATATGAGGCGTTGTCCAGAAGCAGCATCCACTTGTCTGCAATGTCCGGACTCATTCGATTCATCCTTTTCCTGAGCCTTTCGAGGACATATTTGTAAAACAGTTGGTTGACAGTTTGTGCTTATGATTAAACGTCGGTCTCATCTCATAAGAACACTCACACTTTCAACGTTTTCGTCGGTTTTTGAAGTTGAAGGTCTCCCTGAGCGCAGTTCACCTTCAACGTGTTATTGGCCTTTGAAAAATGATTTGTGCCAGGGAAATACTTATATTTTTAATAAGAAATGTTCTTGATAGACCTGTTTCAACTTTTCGAAGGTCACACTCGCAGATTCCGCAAGTTTAACGCAAAACTTGATGGCGTAACATTGTTCTAAATTCCGCTGTTCCATTTTCGTAACACACAACAAAAACACGTATTAACTGGTGGTGCTCTCAAAAATCACGTGATGGCTTTACAGGGCCGAAACTCGAACTACGCATCTGAAAAGGGATGAACACACCGGCCCACACAAGTAGAACAACACGGCGTTGCCAGATCGCTTGCGTTGTTGTCAGGCTCATTACTTTTCTCTCACACCTCATATGTGAAGTACACCAGTGGTGAGACATAATCAGTACCTTCGCATCGCCTTAGCAATGGTGGTGATAGCGACGACAGTGCCGCTAAAGCGGAGATACTAAGCACTGTTTTCTGTAATTCCTTCACCAAATCAGATGAAGTAAATATTCGACTCAAAAACATAAGCAGCATGGGTAATTTAGAAACAGATATTCTTAGTGTAGCGATGCAGCTTATGTAATTTAACAAAGGAAAGCCTCCGGTCCACATTGTATACCAGTTGGGCTTTTTTCAGAGTATGCTGATACAATAGCTCCGAAATTAGCCGTCATATACAACTACACGCTCGACAAATGATCCGGACCTAAAGAATGGAAATCTGCGCAGGTCACACCAATACTCAAGAAAGGAAATATGAGTAATCCGCTGAACTTCAGACAATTATCACTGCAGCCGATTTGCAGTAGGATTTTGCAACACATACTGTGTTCGAAGATTATGAATTACTTCAAAAAAACGGTCTATTGACACATAGCATGGATTCAGAAAATATCGTTCTTGTGAAACACAACCAGCTTTTTATTCACTTGAAGTAATGAGTGCTGTCGGCAGGGGATCTCAAATTGATTCCACATGTCTAGATTTCTGGATGGCTTTTGACACGATTCCTCACAAGCGACTTTGACACAAACTGCGTGCCTATGGAGTACGTGTCAGTTGTGTGACTGAATCCTTTATTTCCTGTCAAAAAGGTCACAGTTTGTAGTAATTGACTTGAAGTCATCGAGTTAAACAGAAGTGATATCTGGCGTTCCCCAGGAAAGTGTTATAGACCCTCTGCTGTTCCTGATCTACTCGTATATAAAAGATGTAGGGGACAATCTGAGCAGCGCTCTTAGATTGTTTGCAGATGCTGCTGTCGTTCACCACCAAGTAAAGTCATCAGGTGATCAACACCAATAGCAAAATGCTTTAGACATGATATCTGTATGGTGCGAAAAGTGTGAGATCATCCACATGAATACTAAAGGGTTATACGATAAATCACACGAATCTAACGGCTGTTGATTCAACTAAATACTTTGAGATGACAATTATGAATAATTTAAATTGGAACGACAACACAGAAGATGTTGTGGGGAAAGAGAACCAGAAATTGCGTATTATTGGCGGAACATTCAGAAAATGCAACAGGTCAACTAAAGCTCTAAAAGAAATCGGAGCTCACATGGAAAGATTTAAGTATTCGTTTTTGTTGTGCGCTGTTATTGAGAGGAACAGTAGAAAAATGTTCAAATGTGTGTGAAATCTTATGGGACTTAACTGCTAAGGTCATCAGTCCCTATGCTTACACACTACTTAACCTAAATTATCCTAAGGACAAACACACACACCCATGCACGAGGGAGGACTCGAACCTCCGCCGGGACCAGCCGCACAGGGAACAGTAGAGAAATAGCATTAAAGTGGTTCGGTGGCCCCTCTACCAGGCACTTAATTTTGAACTGCGGAGACGTCATGTAGAAGTAGATGTGGATGTACATTTACAATAAAACCCAATCTGAAAAAAGACTATCACTTTGCCATTGTCGTATTACGAGTAGAAGATTTGCAGCAGTGAGCCATAATTGTATTCTATATAGGTCTTAAGGCAACGGCTTTGCCACAGTGGCTACACCGGTTCCCGTGAGATCACCGAATTAAGCACTGTCGGGCGTGGCCGGCGCTTGGATGGGTGACCATCCAGCCGCCATGCGCTGTTGCCATTTTTCGGGGTGCACTCTGCCTCGTGATGCCAATTGAGGAGCTACTCGACCGAACAGTAGCGGCTCCTGTCACAGAAAACCATCATAACGACCGGGAGAGCGGTGTGCTGACCACACGCCCCTCCTATCCGCATCCTCACCAGAGGATGACACGGCGGTCTGATGGTCCCGATGGGCCACTTGTGGCCTGACGACAGAGTGCTTTATATAGGTCTTAAGACTCCTAAACTTTTTGCAAGTTTCATCACGCGTGTTTCCACATTCAGGGACAGCAACTTGAAAAATGTTCTTTTGTTGATTATGGTCTTTGTCTACTTTACTTTCCACATTCCGCAACTATGCGCGTACATGCATCGCATTTATAAAATTCATAGTGGTCTCACTGAGCTAGTGAACCGCAGTAAAATGTTAATATAAACATTTCATTGTTACTCCAAAGTTGTTTTAATGAACTTCTTGAGTACTGTCGAACTATCTATCCATACTTCTGGAACCAAGAGGTATATAGGTGAGACGTGTGCCTTAAGGGAACATAAAATTTCTATATGAATCACCAGTAGCCAAATCACGAAGGATGATAGCCAATGTGATTGTCAATGGTATACAGCCTCTTACAATGGTACTTGCCTTTCCAATTCTGGGACTAATTATTTTTTACGATATATTCGTGTTTCGACAGTCTGGTGAAAATCTGGAGAAGGTGTGCATGTAGCATCAGACCACGAATTAAAATCATGGAAGTAGTTCCCTTAGTTAAATAAGCACACATCGACAAATCCCGGTTTCTCATTTGCTTGCAAACTTTTTCTTTGTGGAACACAAAAGCAGGAAAACCACACTCACTTCCATTCGTTCGCAGTCGGCTGCTCCGCGGCAATGCTGAAGTCCGTGTCAATACATCTGACCTGAAAAGGTACTTCTCGACCACGATATTATTGCACTTGGCCCCCCGTGGCCTGTTGTCAGAAGCACGCAGTGACGTTACAGTAAAGAAGTGCAGTGGCGACTAAGGAAAGCGCATCGAACTGTAGATGACTTAAAAGACAGTTGTACAGTTGCCCAGTTGTTCAGTGTGTCCTCGTGACAAAAAAACTCATGATAAATCGACCGAAGCGCCCTCACTTCATGGTGCAATAATATTGTGGTCGACTTATATTTCCGCAGACGTTGCCGAGCAACAATGGCCGGCATGTTAGTAAACATATGGCTGTAATTCATGTGCCAGCAATGTTTCGGGGAAATGTGCGGGGCCGTATTGTTGGCAGTAATCATTTTTTTATGGCCTGTGTAAAAATACTTTTTTTGGTAAGCTTTGTTGCAATGAAATCTTTTTCTTACAGATGATTTACCGCAGACGCCATTTGACATTAATGAATAAAAATAAGCAAAGGATGTTAACTTACTGATTTGTTTCTCATCATGACTTGCACTGAAAGTGTGCGAAAGTAGCTGAGAAGAGTTCTATAACAAGCACTAAAACGATTCATTTTTTCCATTTAAATTGTCATCAACATGTACACCCAAATTGTTTGAAGATTCTGTTTTCTAAGTCTTATCCGCACTTTAAATGAAAGGGTGTTTAAAAAATGTGTCACTTGTTCCCACAGAAGGTAGTATTAGTCGAAACTAGAAGAACAAGCCCTATAATTATATTTCCGGAAAGCAATATCTCTTGAGGTATGGACCGTTTCACTTGTGACGAGTAATGTGTGGTATTCAGTGGCATAGACAGGATTCAGAAGAGACTGAATAGTAGATTACCAAAATATGCAAGTGAGGCAAGATGCAAATCCTCGAGCAGTCACGAAAGTGAGGCGTCAGGATCCCTTCAGTATAAATGTACGGGGAAGGAACTGTCCGTAACACGCTCATAGGGGCACACACTTTACCAAAAAGATTATCAGTTGTTGCGTATCACCGATTTCTGTGCGATGACTTGACAGTGCTATTGGATAACGTTACTCTTTCAGAAACACAACAACAGTGGCTTATGCATGCGGTGCACCATCCCGTTTTCTAGGGATCGTGGGACAGTACCTGAACGAAACGTTTCATGGGCGATGGATTGCTCGAGGAGGTCCGGTAATATGATCTCCTCCCCGTTTAACAGACCTGGAACTGTTGGATTTCGGGCTGTTGGGACATTTACAGGCACTGGTGTATGCTCAACCTATCGTCCATATGCAGACTTTACGGTAGTGTGTGACCAATGCATATGTCGCAATTCTAACTTTTCTATAGCTTTGACCGGTACTATCTCCTTTAGGAACAGATGGCATTTATTTAAACATCTTATGTGTTATACTCTTATTCGCAGAAAAGAATGCGATACATATTTTAATTGAGAATAGGACTAGAATGAACCTCCACTCGTAGCAGAGTGGACGCTGTTTTGAAACTTCCCAGCAAGTAAAACTTTGCACGTATGTCACAGATACATCGTTCGTCGTTTGTCAAGAGTGCGTAAAAAAATGATTCAAATGGCTCTAAGCACTATGGGACTTAACATCACACACATCCATGCCAGAGTCAGGATTCGAACCTGCGACCGTAGCAGCAGCGCCGTTCCGGACTGAAGCGCGTAGCTCATCACTTTACACTTTTCATATATCACACTCAGAGAACTATAACCAAATTTAGAAGTCATTGGCATGAAGCTGTAGATGCAGCGAAGTGTGAGGGGGATGAAGTGCGATGTAATTTAGGGTTCTCAGAAGACTCGTTTGGTTGGTCCCTCTTGTACTTCTGAGATTCCTCTCAGTGACATCCGCATTGTTGTTTACAACTGCTAAAATGCTGGCTTCATTCCTTTCACCATTTGCTCTTCTCTTTCCTTGACGTATTTTACGCTTCAATTTTATAGATTTTTTTTATAATGCTCGCCAAGACATATCCGTGAGTACTTCGATCTGGGTATTCTTCATGATACAATAGCACCACTACCCCAATAGTTCGGCTACATTCGCCATAAACCATATTCACTTTTCCGACTGTTGTAGACATAGAGAATCAACAGCTTTATGGGCAAATTATCTGACTGCTACAAGCGCAGAATACAGACTGACCGGCTTCAAGCGCACAGATAAACAGAAGAACCATATCTCGAGTATATGGTTGCTTACATTTTGTATGACAGGGCTGACGCTTGTTGGCGGGACAGTGGTGACACTATGTGGTCAAGTCCCATGCATGTTATCTCACTGAACTTCTCTTAAAAGCTTCTTGCAAATGTCTCAAAAAACAGTATATAGTGCCATTAAAAACGATAAAGTCGGTGTCTTAATTCGACGGCTATAAACGATAAAAATTTCTCGCGAACGTCAGAAATTCTCCATATTTTCCTCTGTAACTTGGCGAAAACCGTACCTCGATATATTTATACATCCTGGATATATTTGTTGTCTTAGCTGTCTTACCATGTATAATTCAGCCGCATCTTCATTAAAACATAAGTAGTCTATTTAAGAGCGACAGATTGTTGACAGTTTTTATAAATAGGTTATGTTAGAAGTTTTCTCACTGCCTTTCTGTTTGTCCGTCCTCAGAATTAAGGATGGCAACTTATATTCAGGTGCTATATATACATTGGCGTCAATAAGGTATACATACATTATCTGATCAAAAGTATCTGAACACCTCTATGTAATTAACCACTACTGGAGGACCCGCCAGTGTAAAAGGAAGCTGGGAGTATTGTGTTGTCAGTAGAGAAACAGAGTAACAGTAGAATGATTTGGTCAGGAGCGTTCAGCGCCTTCGAATGTGGACGAGTCATGGGTTGTCACCTGGATAACAGATACACTGGGGATATTTCAATGCCTTTAACGCTGTCCAAGTCGATTGTTGATGAAGTGACCGTGAAGTGGAAAAGCGTAGGAAAAACCACAGCTAAAGACCAGGGAGACCTCGTGTACTGACGGGCAGGAACCGTCGAGCATTGCGGAGAATGGTTGACAAAAGCGCATCAACAACGAACTGAAACGGGTGTCTTGCGACGTCCACACCGAGCAGATGAAACGAACGAAAAAGAACAAAATGAGAGACAAAAAAAAAAGTAGTCAGCGTGACAGAATGTCAATCCTAAGGGCCCGGGTTCGATTCCCAGCTGGGTCGGAGATTTTCTCCGCTCAGGGACTGGGTGTTGTGTTGTCCTAATCATCATCGTTTCATCCCCATCGACGCGCAAGTGGCCGAAGTGGCGTCAAATTGAAAGACCTGCACCCGGCGAACGGTCTACCCGACGGGAGGTCTAGTCACACGACATTAATTATTATTATTATTATTATTATTATTAACCGTAAAGATTCACTCATAATTGCTACCACCAGTCTAGCTATCACAGTAATTGTGTGTACGGAGTTTAAAAGAATGGGCTGTAATGGTCGAGCAGCTCCTCATAAGCCAACAATGCTGAGCTACGCTTGAAGTGGTGCGGAAACCAGCTATTTCGAGTGACGAATCACACTATACCCTGTGGCAATCCTATGGTAGCGTCTGAGTTTCGCGAATGCATAGGGAAGTTACCTGCCGACATGTGTAGTACCAACAGAGAAGTACAGAGAAAGTGGTGTAATTGTATGGGGATGTTTTTCGTCGTTATGTTGTGATCCCTAATTGCGCTTAAGAAAACGCTAAATTCAGAAGGATACGAACGCGATTCGCATCATTGTGTACGAGTTCGGAGACGATAACTGTTAGTATCGGCTTGACAGTGCACCCTGTCATAAAGTAGCATCTGTGAGGCAGTAGTCTGTGGACAATTACCCTTCTGAAGTTGTCACGCCTGCTGAGAATCCCGACTAAGTCTAGTAAAACAACTAGGGGATGATTCAGTCGAGTGAACAGTCTCTGTTGCAATTATGTTGTTTTATCAATTCCATTGACGCATTCAAGCGATTAGAGCATCAGACTGGAACAATAAGGAAATAATTTCACCTCAAACACGTGAACCTAGTGAGTGGTGGATCTAATATCGCTAAAAGGTGAAAACATTTTTAAAATCTTTAAAAACTTACTTGGTTGAACGCTGAAAGAGTTAAGTACGGGGCCCGGTTGTCATATAAAACAGCGGTGGAAAACACGGTTGTCATGAACTACTAGTTAACGTAAGGTAACCCTAAAACAGGTAAAACAATTAATAGCAGAAGTACTGAGTATAACGAGTTGTGGTGGTGGAGGGGAGGGGGGAAAACGGATAAAATATGAAAGTAATAAGAAAGAAGTCTCATGTAATTAAAACTCACCACTGAAGATCCAAGAGCCGGTGCAACGGTAGGTACACGTTTACAACCATCGAACTGAATGAGATGGAACTGCAGTGCCCTCGCCGGTAGTAAACACAGATGTGGTGCAGCGATGTTACGGAACAGGAACTGCGTGAGTTGAGGACCAGCCAGGTGGCGGCGCTGGAGCAGCGAGAATATAAATGACATGAGGGGAAATGAGGGGGGGGGGGGGGCGGAGGGGAGGAGGTAAATATAGGAACCCTATGTACTAATATGCAACGATAGGAAAAGGAGAGGAGGGGGGTAAAAGAGGAAATGGTGTGACGTCGGGTTCATCTGTTAGAGGAAATTTTGACCTGGGAAAAAATGGAAAAGAAGGTGCCGTAAGTGTTGAAAGAAAAGGGAGAGTGGGAGGAACTAGTTTTAATAAGGAAAAAGGATAAGAGGGCGCGGAGGGAGGTGGGTGGTAGTGGCGGCGGGGGGAGGAAGATTTCATTTTGAAATGAAGATAGATAACGTAGCATCTTAAAAAGTTTGTTTTTTTGTAAACAACTGCTCGTTGAGACTGTGTTCTGCAGACCGTCTCATGAACTCGGAAATGTCTAATTCTAGAGAAGGCTGATTATGCCTGGTTCTCTTGAGACGATCGGAAAACGCCTAGCTGTTTTTGACGCCGCTCTTCCTAGTTAAAAGATGTTCCTGAAATCTAGTCTTAAGGGCTCGTCCAGTTAGTCCAGTAAACGATGAGGGCCACTGTAAGCACACGATTTTGTAGACCCTGGGGCGAGAATACGAGTCCTTCAAGAACCGTTCGTTGTGATAGAAACGATGTTGGACCTTATAGTTAGCTGGGAAAGCCTCTTTTACGTGATGACCTCAAGAAAGGTTGGTAAGCCTGTAAGGTAGGTATTCTACAACCAAGTAAAGTATTTTTCAATTTACTCATCTTTGCCCGCATCTCGTGGTCGTGCGGTAGCGTTCTCGCTTCCCACGCCCGGGTTCCCGGGTTCGATTCCCGGCGGGGTCAGGGATTTTCTCTGTCTCGTGATGGCTGGGTGTTGTGTGCTGTCCTTAGGTTAGTTAGGTTTAAGTAGTTCTAAGTTCTAGGGGACTTATGACCACAGCAGTTGAGTCCCATAGTGCTCAGAGCCATTTGAACCATACTCATCTTTTAGCAATATTAGATACGCTACTCGCTAAGTTCACGTGTTTGGGCTGTAATTATTTCTTTATTGTTCCAGTCTGATGATGCACTAACCGCACGAAACGCGAAATTGGAATTAATAAAACAATTACATAATTTTCAAAATGGTAAAGACAGCAATCAATCGTCGTTTCCGTTCTAGCTTTATTAGAGCATGTCCAGATTTAGGCTAGTAACTAGCCATTATCAGTGCGGTATTTCGGAGTTCTTAGAGCATGTATAATAGCTCCGAAATACTGCAAGGATAATGGTTAGTTACTAGAGGAAATCTGGATCTGTCCTAATAAAGCTAGAACGGGAACGACGGATGATGGATGCTCTTTACCATTTTGAATGTTATATCACAGTCGTGGAGCTCATTCCACTTTCCTAGTGCAAGGTAATTTGTTAAATTACATAATTGCAGCGGAGACTGTTCACTCATCTGAATCATTTATTTACTCCTCCTGCATCTGTCAAAATGAAATGGAATGGAATATACCTTTGGGATAAGTTAGAACATCATCATCGCTCTGCGCTCCCGACCCCAACGTCCAACATCACTACGTTTTCTGATTTCGGCTCCTTAGGAAGAATGGGCTTCCGCTCCTCCACAGATATTTAAAAAAAAATTGACGTATCAATGTAGTACAGTTCTTCTACACCACACTGATGCCAATTTTATGTTTGTACATTGAATAGTTTGCGAGTCTGAATGAGTTGAATGAATTTTAAGATCACTTCTGTGTTTCGTGTGGGATGTTCCGCACCTCCATGTGTGGCGATGTGTCACTCCTAAAGTAATTCTGAACAAGTACAAAGTGTGTTCAAAAACTAACATAAATCTTTATTTTTTGGAAAGAATTTTATTTGTTCGTCTACTTCAGTGTTATCCCTTTCGGAATAGTTCCCTATTAGGTATTAAACACTTACGCCAGCGCTTTTTTTAATTGCCGAAACACTTATGGAATTCGCTCTTTGGGACAGCTTTTAGCTATCTCAGTGATGTGAGTTTAATCTAACGTGTGGCTGTAAAGCGACGGCCCTCTGAGGTTTTCTTTCATTATGGGAGCATTGAAAGGTCACACGTGACTAATATGGAGGCTGGGGCACCAGTAGAGTATTGTGTTGGCCCAAAAATTCTCGAACTTGCAACGAAGTGTGAGCAGATGTATTATCGTGATGCAAAAGCCATTAACTGTTTCGTCACAAATCCTGGCAGTTTTTTTCTGATTACTTCATGCAAATTGCATTGAACTTGCTAGCACTACTCTTTATTCATCGTTCGACTTCGTGGCAGGAGCTCATGGTGCACCACGCCGTTAAAATCGATTAACCCCGTGAGCATAACCTTCACATTTGTCGCACTTGCCGATCTGTTTTTGATCTTGACGAATTGGGACAACTGAGCCCTAGTTTCGACGTCATATACTGCTAAACCCATGTTTCATCACCTATTATGACACGTTGCAGAATTACTGCATCGTCATTGATTTCATCTAGCGACGACTGAGAAAATTACATTCGCCACTAGTTTTGTTCGAAATTGAACAGTTTTGAGACGAATTTTACTGTCACGCATTTCGTAGCAAAACAGTCCGAAAAATTTTACGGTATGAGCCAACTGATTTGCCAGAATCACCTGGACTTCTCTGACTGTGATTAGGCGATCGTCCACAATCATTCTTTTCACTTTTTCCGACAGTTTCATCTGTTGATGATGTACTGAGGTGCCCGTCATCTTCAACGTCTTCACGGCCTTCTTGGCAACGCCTGTACCACTCATGAACTCCTGTTTTACTCATAAGCGATATTTAATGTTTCTAAAACTTTGCTACACTTTATTGTGTTCTTGTTACAAAATTGAATACAAATTCTCTGATTCATTTTTATACAATATGAATAAGCGCTGATAGCACCAAAACACATATAGCTTTCTAACAGCTGACAACGAGCTAAATATCCGATACCACTAACACTGTACAGATTCGTTCTACGCATGAGAATGTAGTTTTTCGCGGCGACATTCTTGCATAGATGGTTCACTGATTTCTTGCCGCGTCAGAATTTTATACAGTTTCAAGTTTTATTCGACTTCCTCTGTCACTATCGCCAGGAGTTATCTATAGGCCGTGTGTTCTTTTATTTATTTTGTCGAATTACGTAACGGAAACGTCATGAAGTCACGAAAGTTCCATACGATACCAAATTTTATATCGATGTCTGTGATGGAAGAACAATGTTAGCGATACAGATTTCGTTAAATGATGACTGGCTCGTCTCATTTCTCTGTTGGCTTTCAGTATCAAGCACCCGTTTGTTTGTAGGGTATAGCCATCGTTCCGGTTAAAGTTATTGTACATTCGGATTTTAAAGACTTCTTTGATGACAGAATCCCAGTAAAAAGATGCCTGGGAATCTGTTATCAAAGAAGCCGTTGCGATCAGAACGTACAACTACAATATTAACAAGGACAGCGGCTACACCCTTAGTGGCAGATGGAAACGGTGCTTGATGCTGAGAGGAAACAGAGAAATCAGCTGAGTTATCCCCATCCAATGAAATCAACATCGTTGAAAATGTTCTTCCGTTATAGTCATCGACATAATCTCTGATAGCATTTGGAAGTTTCGTGGCTTCGTAACAGGATTCGAACCAACTAGACGAATTACTTACTACACGGCCTTCAGATAACTTTTGACGGTGACGACGGAGGAAGTGGTCGAGAGTTTGGCATTTCATACTACTCTGACACGGCAAGAAATTCGTGAAGCATTTATCCACTTTTCAGACATGTTTACAAAAACAATAACGAAAATATTCCGTGAATCGTACTTATAAAACACACGAAATTATGAAATTCCCTTTACTTCTAAATACACACATCTTAGAGTACTCGTCACGCACGAAGCAGAAAGCCGGTGCGAGACAAGAAGCAGGAAAGCTGGAGGGCAGCGGTGGCCCCGCCTACACAAATACGTAACGAGTCCGCCGGGAGGCGCTAGAATAGCTCGCAGCTGGGCGGTCACGGAATTCTTGCTTCTGACCCTCTCGCTTCAGCCTTGTCTTCTACAGAGAAATCCACGCCGTCTAACACATCTCTCTATTACTGGACGTCGGCGCAGATGCTTGTATCCGCAGAGATAGCGACGGATATCCACTACTAACTACTTCGAGGATAAAAGCTTGCATCGATGAGAATATCCAGGATACCTGCAATAATAATTAAAAGTTGACATTATCATTCTGTCAGTCGGTGAAGGACTTGGAAGGTCAGTTGAAAAAATGGTTCAAATGGCTCTGAGCGCTATGCGACTTAAATTCTGAGGTCATCAGGCGCCTAGAACTTAGAACTAATTAAACCTAACTGACCTAAGGACATCACACACATCCATGCCCGAGGCAGGATTCGAACCTGCGACCGTAGCGGTCACGCGGTTCCAGACTGAAGCGCCTTTAACCGCACGGCCACACCGGCCGGCTGAAAGTCAGTTGAACGGAACGGACAGTGTGTTGAAAAGAGGTTACAAGATTAATGTCAACAAATGCGATATAAGAGTAATGGAACGAAGTCGAATCAAGTCAGGCAATGCTGAGGGAATCATATTAGGAACTGAGACAATAAACGATGTAGATGAGGTCTGCTATTTGAGCAGCAAAGTAACTGACGATGGCTGAAGTAGAGAGGATGCAAAGTGCTGACTGGTAATAGCAAGACATGTTTATCTGATAAAGAAATTTTACCATCGGATGTAAATTACACTTTTAGGAAGTCTTTTCTGAAGGTATTTATTTACCTGGAATGGTACCTTCTACGAATGTGAAACGTGTACGATAAATTACTTAGACAAGAAGAGAATATAAGCTTTTAAAGAGATACATGCTGAGGCGTTAAGGATTCGTCAGTTTAGTAATGAATGTTTGTGTGTGCGTGTGTGTGTGTGTGTGTGTGTGTGTGTGTGTGTGTGTGTGTGTGTGCGCGCGCTTGTGACGAGTGGAGGGAGGAGGTAGAGGGTCTAAGGATCGTAGGGGAAGTCCCCAGTTTGATTAGGATAAGCAGTAAGCAGGTAAAATGAACGTGGACTGCAGTAGTTATACGGAGATGGAGAATATTGAACAAGACACACTAGCATGGAGAGCTGCCTTAAAGTAGCATTCGGACTGAAGATCACAATAAGATTTAAACGTTAAACGACAGCGTCAGAATTAAAATTTTCGTCTATTTGCAACAAATGCTATAGATAATGTTAATCATTATCGTTTTAGGGCACAAGTGTTACCCTATTGCGACAGGGTGCCACTATAATGACTTGAATGCAGGGTCTTGGAGTGTTGCTGACCTGTGCAAGAGCTAAAGATGGCGACATCCCTTCTTCCCCGTTTTCGGCACAATTATGCGTACCATTTGTTTTCGTCATCCCAGTCGCGTATCTGGGTCCATTCAGTTTCGTTTGGCATAATGGAAGTCATTCCTGGAATTAGTGAAAGCTGCCACAAAGTGACAAGAAGCCTCTTGTAGGATACTCTACCCACTGGAATTTTCGATTCCTGGTCTCACCCCTACTTATGTGTCACTTACGATATAAATAATGGTACGTATAAAATTAGTGACTCTGTCAACATATTTATAACATAAGTTATATTTCTATGTAAGCAATGCAACGTGTAATACATGGGGAAATGAAGCATGCTAGCATGATTTATAATCGTGGTGAACTAGCTGAGGACCCGGCACCGCCATTGCCCTGGTATGCATTTACTTCAATTCTATTAGTCCATCACTTCCTTCTCTATCTCTCCGACCACGTCCTCTGCCTCCATCTCTGTCCATCTCCTTGTCCTCCTTCTCTCTGTTCACCTCCTCCACCACCCACTCTCAGTTTATTTCCTCCAGTCCCTCTCTCTATCCACCTGCTGCTTTCCCCTTTTTCTGCCCATCTCATCCTCCTCCTCTCTATGTCAATTTCCTCCTCCTTCCTTTCTATGTCCATCTCCTCTTTCCCATCTCGCTATCCATCTCCTCCTATTCCCTTTCTCTGTATATATCCTCCTCCCCTCTCTCTGTCCATCTCCTCCCTCTTCTTCCCCATCTTGCTATCCATCTCCTCATCTCCCTTCCTCTGTATATCTGCTCCCCCCCCTCTCTGTTCATCTTCTCCTTCCCTCATATCTCTTGAAATATTTGTTGAACACTGATATAATTTTGTCGGCACATTCAGCAGTATATGTGGAGACTGTCTGCCAAATATATTGCGAACAGAGTTTGTAACAAGAAGTAATAAATGTAAACGTCATGACGTCATGCCTAATGCTGCATGGACTCCGAAAATGTAGTATACCATAAACGTTTTTCCTTTCATCATTTTGTAGAGGTTGTCAGCGACAAAAAGTTTCTTAAAGGTTTGAAATTATGTGTAAAGTTTGTTGCAAGTCACTAAGTTTTCTCGTTCTCAAATACTGGATTGTGTAAATAGTGGCTATAAATTATGCAAATGTACATTATGCAACAAATAGTGTGGAAGTAGGGAATAAACACATCGAAGATTGTATAAGCATTGTATTCCTTACTTTGAATCGTATTGCGTAGCCAGTACCAACCAAGAAAGCCATTGTTACAATATGAGAAAGTTCAAAAGTGAAAGAGTAAATAGATATTCCCAAGAGTAACAATTTTTTCCAAATTCCCGAAATATTGTTCAGATATACACTCCTGGAAATTGAAATAAGAACACCGTGAATTCATTGTCCCAGGAAGGGGAAACTTTATTGACACATTCCTGGGGTCAGATACATCACATGATCACACTGACAGAACCACAGGCACATAGACACAGGCAACAGGGCATGCACAATGTCGGCACTAGTACAGTGTATATCCACCTATCACAGCAATGCAGGCTGCTATTCTCCCATGGAGACAGTCGTAGAGATGCTGGATGTTGTCCTGTGGAACGGCTTGCCATGCCATTTCCACCTGGCGCCTCAGTTGGACCAGCGTTCGTGCTGGACGTGCAGACCGCGTGAGACGACGCTTCATCCAGTCCCAAACATGCTCAATGGGGGACAGATCCGGAGATCTTGCTGGCCAGGGTAGTTGACTTACACTTTCTAGAGCACGTTGGGTGGCACGGGATACATGCGGACGTGCATTGTCCTGTTGGAACAGCAAGTTCCCTTGCCGGTCTAGGAATGGTAGAACGATGGGTTCGATGACGGTTTGGATGTACCGTGCACCATTCAGTGTCCCCTCGACGATCACCAGTGGTGTACGGCCAGTGTAGGAGATCGCTCCCCACACCATGATGCCGGGTGTTGGCCCTGTGTGCCTCGGTCGTATGCAGTCCTGATTGTGGCGCTCACCTGCACGGCGCCAAACACGCATACGACCATCATTGGCACCAAGGCAGACGCGACTCTCATCGCTGAAGACGACACGTCTCCATTCGTCCCTCCATTCACGCCTGTCGCGACACCACTGGAGGCGGGCTGCACGATGTTGGGGCGTGAGCGGAAGACGGCCTAACGGTGTGCGGGACCGTAGCCCAGCTTCATGGAGACGGTTGCGAATGGTCCTCGCCGATACCCCAGGAGCAACAGTGTCCCTAATTTGCTGGGAAGTGGCGGTGCGGTCCCCTACGGCACTGCGTAGGATCCTACGGTCTTGGCGTGCATCCGTGCGTCGCTGCGGTCCGGTCCCAGGTCGACGGGCACGTGCACCTTCCGCCGACCACTGGCGACAACATCGATGTACTGTGGAGACCTCACTCCCCACGTGTTGAGCAATTCGGCGGTACGTCCACCCGGCCTCCCGCATGCCCACTATACGCCCTCGCTCAAAGTCCGTCAACTGCACATACGGTTCACGTCCACGCTGTCGCGGCATGCTACCAGTGTTAAAGACTGCGATGGAGCTCCGTATGCCACGGCAAACTGGCTGACACTGACGGCGGCGGTGCACAAATGCTGCGCAGCTAGCGCCATTCGACGGCCAACACCGCGGTTCCTGGTGTGTCCGCTGTGCCGTGCATGTGATCATTGCTTGTACAGCCCTCTCGCAGTGTCCGGAGCAAGTATGGTGGGTCTGACACACCGGTGTCAATGTGTTCTTTTTTCCATTTCCAGGAGTGTATAAGTATCTTGTACTTCACACTTTCGAAAGTAGTCTAAGTTGTTCCGCAGGTTTCAAGCTATCTCTTTATCAAATTTCTTCGAAATCTGTTCAGCGGTTTAGTAATAATAAATTTAAACGTCACGCATTTGCGGCAGTTATTCACACATCTCAGTGTTTATGTCATCTTGTATTCTGAACTAAGTGTTATAGATAGATACAATTTTGCAGGTTGAATTTGTAAAAAAATTGTGGTAAATTATTATGGGACCAAACTGCTGAGGTCATCGGTGCCTATTTGCTGGCTGATTCAGTGATATATGTGAACACTATCTGCAAAATGTATCGCGAATATAAAGAAGTGATAAATTGAAACGTCATGCCTGATGCGAAAATGAACAGCGAAAATGTAGTAACAAATAAACTTTTTCCTTTTATCAATATTTTCGCATCGAGATCTACACTCCTTTTTCATCCCCACGTGTTTCATAGGTTCTTACCCTCACAGCGATTTTTTCCATACAGTAAATGATACGTGTACGAAGTTTGGTTGAAATCGGTTCTGTGATTTCGGACGAGATGTGGAACGTACATACATACATTTTTATAATATGTATGAACTTTTTTTTTCAGTAATCCGATTTTGACGAAATGTAGCCTATTTGGTGGCCTAGCTACGCTGAAGTTACGAATGAAAACTCCATAAAAATCTGTCAGGTAGCTCTGGAGATAAACGTGTTCAGACAGACAAGGAAGCCTTAGGAAAACTCTAAATCACAATATAATTTTTCTGTGATCCGATTTTGATGAACTAGAGACTATTCGATGTCTCAATCTACGCTCAGGTTACCTGCGAAAATCCCATGAAAATTCGTCTATAGTTTTGGAGATTAGTGTGTTCTAAGACAGACAGATAAGACCGTCTTACGGTTATTGTTATTAGTGTAAATTAGCGCACATTTGGTGAACGAATTAGATGAGTAGCGTATTGGCTGTCGACCTTTGTCTCAAGATCTTCGGCCGACGTTTGCTTAGTTATTTTTCTAACGTTTCACCAGCGAATGTGGTTTGCATTGTGAAAGATGCACCCTCCATTTCTGGTGGCAGACTGGGTCGAGCACGTGGCCAGAGATCATACCGAATTGTCGCTCCAAAGTCTGAGGGCATTTCCCTAGTAAACGAAGTATACAAGTAACGTAATGCCTTTTGGCCTTCATCTCGATATCTTCGGCCGACATTTGCTTAGTGATTTTGCTAACATTTAGCCAGCACAGTTGACTGGTATTGTTAAAAGATTCACCCTCAGTTGCTGGAGGCGGACTACGGTCGAGCCAGCGGCCAGACAGTACCAAATTGCCGCACCAAAATCTGAAGGGTTTTTCTGGTCATTACCACTGTGGTTCTCTCCTTGTTACCTGCAACAGCCGTTCGCTGCAGCACTGGTATCCAGAATCCACGTATCTTGAGGCTTTCCTTTTTTCGCCAAACTATTGTCGTGTTTATCAGTTTCACTGACTTCCTTGAACGAATAGACAAGGTGACTCTTCTCTATAGCGAGGACCTGCGTGATGACCCAAAGCGTGGTTCCAAAACCGACACACATGGACCGATACCTACACAAATTTTCATATCATCATCCGAGACAGAAAAGAGATATAATTAATACGGCCATAGCACGCGCAAGACGAACATGTGCTGCAGCACCTCGTATGCGAGATGCAACACCTAGTATGCGTTCTGAAGAACAGTGGATATCCCACGTCTTATACAAGAAGGGTCACGAAAGCTAACAGTCTGCGAAGTGACACGTCAGGAGAGGAAATGTCGGGTACAGCCTTTCTACCATGCATCCCCTGGGTGACGGACGGAATCAGCCGTATATTGCGCAAATACGGCGTAAGGGTTGTATACAAACCGACTTAGAACATCAGAGACTGTCCCAGAGCGCCAAAGGACAAAAGGCGCCTAGTCGCAGTCTCGGGATTATATCGCACACCGTGTACATGTGGAAAAGTCTATGCTGGAATGACTGGATGATCCATCAGTACCAGAATCATCGAACATTACCGGTATTGCAGGTTGATGAAGGCAGAGAATCCTGTCGTGGCGGAGACAGCCACATAATAAAATTAGCTGACACGTACGTTTTCGCTGTGGAGAAGAACTTTAACTTACAGAAACTACCAAGAATTTTGAAGAATAAGTTGTACTAAAATCACTGAAGTTAAGCGCTATCGGGATGGGCTAGCAATAAGATGGGTGACTATTCGGTCTGCAAAACGCTGTTGGCAGGTGGGGTGCACTCAGCTCTTGTGAGGCAAACTGTGGAGCTACTCGATTGAGAAGAAGCGTCTCCAGAATCGTAAACTGACATACGGCCGGGATAGCAGTGTGCTGACCACATGCCCCACCATATCCGCAGTTGGAGGAGAATGACACGGCGTCTGGTCGGTACCGTTGGGCCTTCATGGCGTGTTCGGGCGGAGTTTAATTTTAGGTTATACTAAAACGTGCTCAGCAGTAGCCTCTAACATTCTAGTGATTTATTAACTACGGGGTCCGAATTCAGTAGACGAAAATTAGGCTAGGAGCAATGCTACCTTCAGAGCTCCGGCATACGGAACAGATTATAGCAGTTTAAAAAAATTTAATATCCGCGGATGCAGATGCTAAAATCGACTTAAAAATAAACTATTTTATTTGTTGAAACTACTATCAACGTCATTCATCTGTAAAACAACTTGTGTGGCCACTACTGCCAGCTGAAAACAAGCGAAACATTGGCCTTTTGTATGCATGTTACACGTTACCATCATGCAAAAGTATTGAGGGGATTTAACAGAAAAGTCTACCGACACATCGGAGAGTAACAGTGACAGCGAATATGACGTCAGAGAAGAAACAGCACTTTAATGTGAGAGTTCCAACAATTCTGGAGTGTAAAATCCAGCAAGTAAATAGATTACAAATGAAATGTGAATATGCGCCTTCACCTCCAAAAATTTCACGAACAAGTGTGCTACGCAATATTTATTACCGACATTTAACACCATCTGTAGGGTTATCATACCTGCGGATGCAATTCTTATTTACATCTACATACATACTCCGCACAATACGTGGGGCACGGTAGTTTGTGCGACTACTACACTGCTAGCTATTCACTTTCCTGTTCCACTCGAATATGGAGCAAGAGAAGAACTACTATCTATTTGCTTCTGTATGCGCCCTAATTTATCTTGTCTTCACATACGTTACGAGAGATGTATGAACCTTCTACAGTTTGTCGCAAATGCTGGTCCTCTAAATCCCTCCAGGGATTCCCATTTGTGTTAGCAGAGCGTTTCCATATACTCCCATGTTCATCACACCAACTGATAACAAATCCAGCAGCATGCCTTTGAATTTCTTCGATGTTTACCTTTAATGCGACCTAATGGGGATCCCAACCACTCCAGCCCTACTCAGGATTGGGTCGCACAAATGTTCTGCAGGCAGTCTCCTTTATAGATGAGCTACACTTTCCTAGAATTCTCTCAATAACCCAAAATCGGCCACTCACTTTCATCATCCATCTATGCCTCATCTCTCTCTCTCCCTCCCTCTCTCTGTCCATCTCCTCCTTACCCCATCTCTCTGCCCATTACCTTTCCCCCCTCTCTCTCCCCACCTATCCTCTGCACCTCTCAATCATCCCTCAGCTGTCCCCATCTGCTCATGTTGCTCCTGCTAAACAGGTCGATAAAGCAGGCTGATACTACCCCCATAACATGTCTGTCATGCTGGACAGCCTATGTGTCAAGGGCTAGAAGATACTTTTTTTACCTCTGACATGTAGGCTGCCCTGAAGAGTTCGTCGATAAGGCAGGTCAGTAATACTCCAACACAACATGCTTGTCATGCAGAGCAGCATAATTTTTGGGAGCTGGAAAAATTGTTTCTTGCCCCTGACTTTATATACACATGTCAACAAAAATGCTGCCTCACCTCAATATGTTTATTGCTATTACGACTGTTCCTGTACCGATCAGGGGGTCACCCCTGGCGTTTGTAAATGTAAACACATTTACCATAAGTGCTACCTATGGGGAGAACACTGCACTTGAATGGATTGTAGAATTTCGGTTGAAGGTAAAGCGTCAATAGTGAGGCATTACAGACGCCTGTGGAACACTAAGGTGGACATCCATCACGTCACAAAGGACAATCATGACCAATGTTTTGGTCTGCATCGTCAGGTCATGTGCAAAATGCTTGTCAACCAGGGAAGATGACTGATGTGTGCATCTGAGTCAAAATGATGTTGTGTGGACATGAAATCGGTTCCAAGTGATGGGTAGTGATGAGACCATATTCGACATGTGCATTGGATGATCCATATCTACGACTTTTGAGTCGGAGGAACCGGGTGATGAGTGTTCCAGAACTGAATTTGGCGTCTGAAGAGGCTACAGAACATCATGTATCACATAATTGTTAGGAGACCATTTCATGTTGCGAGCATCACATCATATACCACAACACCATGGACTCCATTACAGATGGACAAGAAATCATATAGAATGGACGCCCCAGGATTGGCGTTAGGTGTTGTTAGCAGACAAAACTCTGATCTGTTTGTATTCTGATAATCTTGGATGAAGTGTATGGAGACAACCTGGTAATGCTGAACACCTCCAGCATTGTGTCCCACATGTGCAAAACGATGACAGTGGAGTGATGTTCCGAGATGGCATTACATTGGGCCATCATACACCTCCTGTGGTTGCTGAGAGTAATCTTACTGCTGTATAGCACAGCGACGAGATTCTGCAACAAATTGTGGGACCATACCATTAACATTTTGATGAAAATTTCATGTTGATGGATGGTAACTTGCATGCTCAGCATGGTGATCTCATGAACACATTCTTTAAGCATGCTACGATCACCAGAATGTAGTGGCCTATCTCTTCCCTGGACATGAACTCAATTGAACATGTGTGGGATCGACTGAAATGAGCTGTTTTTGGACGTCGACAGCGATCAAGTACTCTGCACCACTTGTGCAGGATCACCATTGAAGAGTGGTACAGTTTAGACCAGGGATGACCTGATCATCTCATCGATGGTATGCCACGACGGATTTAAGCCTACATCTGAGCAAGGGGAGGTTCCACCACATGTTGACGTTACTCAAAGTGCTGTGAAAAACTCCCCATGGGAAACAAACGATTTTGTTACTATAAAAATGTTTCTGCTGTCAATTTGATGATCTGCACACACTGCCAATGAATACAGGAGTACGCACACACCAGAGTCAATTTTTATTTTCTGTGTCATAAATCTCTCTGCTGTCAGTTTGATGATCTGGGCACACTGCCAATGAATACAGGAGTACACACACACATCAGAGTCAATTTTTATTTTCTGTGTCATAAGTCTCAAAACTTTTATTGATGCGTGTATATCTAGAAAGATTACTTGTGACAATGTATGGGAAATATGGAGAAGAAATTTATGATTTGAATGCAGTTGACTGCTATTTCTTTCCAAAACAATTATTGCCATATTTATGTGATATTTCACACAGCTTCGACAGATTGGCTTTAGTCTTTCTGACTGATGAGTTTATTTCTCCATACCAAAACTGATATAGACAGTACAACATAAATCCAAGGCGTCAGACTGATAGTTCAGCTCCAATTAAATTGAATGTTTCAGGTTGTAGAAGGGATATTTTGATGAAAACACAAAAACGTTAATTTCTATAAGTTTATTTATTTTTACCCATTAAAATCAACTGAAATCTGTATATTTTTTCACATTATAGTGGCTCCATGCTTGGTATAAACCTCGTCTTGCAGTTCAAAACATTTCTCTTCTTTTGCTGATAACACCAAGTTATGCTGTCACACAGTGGAAACTGTTTGACACCTCAATGAAGTAACACAATGAACAATAGTTTTAAGATCTGAATTTAATACACACAGTACCCATATAATAATAATAATAATAATAATAATAATAATAATAACTGAATACAGTTTTACTCCTTTCACCTTTCAGAATAAACATTGTGATTGATTTTCCACTACATACATTTTTGTTCTTAGTCCAATAATTTAAACTCTAGTTTCCCTATTTAAGTCATTTTTCGTTAATCAAATTTTGTTTTTACTTTCAAATGGAATGTTATGTTTGTTGTTTTCTGATAAGCCTGAACTATAAAACCAGGTATATATGTAATTTCAAATAATCTCATCAATATCTGGAATTGTAATGTGATAAATTAAACTATCGGTATCAGTATAACAGTTTAACATGGTTAACTGGAAAACTTTTTATAAAGAATCATAGTTAAATTCTACAGTATGAGTGTTTGAAATGTCTATAATAGCCATTCTTACTGCTATTGGCTTATCAAACATAGCCTTAAGTTTATTTAATTCAATAGAAACAAGATTTACCTTGAAGATAATACTTTTTTTAAATACACTTTCTAGTGGGCCCGCAGCTTGCTTGAGGTTGAAGAACAACAAGTTTATTTATTTAGTCATAGTGATACAAGTTACACAATGTGCTCGTTTTAGCTATTTTCCATTAAAAAAAATGTACTTAGAAGTTGGTAGGTGTAATATTGCTCCTTTCATCTACTCACGATACACACAAATACACAACAAAAAACTACAGAGTATTAGGCCAGAAAATAAAAGACATACAAATCCCTGAGCAGGAAAATTTATTTCATTTGATATAACCAATTTCTAGTATCAGAAACAATAGAGATATTAAAGAGAATCTCCTACACAACAGAAAAGTATCTATCATTGAAACTTATCAAATAATACATCTATTATAACTTACTTTATCTCAAAACTGTTTTGGATTTGAAAATAAAATATGCACACAATCAGAAGGAGGAGGATGGAAAATTATATGGCAGGCACCATAGCAGACGTTTTATTAATACACTGGAAGAGAAATTATTCAATTCAAACTGGACAACTTTTAATAAAATTATCTACTACATCAGATATGTTGATGACACACTACTAGTAGTAGATGGAGATGATGAAGACATACAAATTATCCATGAACAACTAAAAAACTTGCTCCCTAACATAAAATTTACAATGGAAATAGAACAAAACGAATTGACAAACTTTTTAGACCTAAAAGTAAGCATTGACAACAACCACCACGATTCGAAAATATAGAAAAGCTACTACGACTGACATTATTATAAATAAATTAATCTTGTCACCCAAATTCGTATAAATATGGATAATTCAAATGAGTGATTTATAGAATTTTAAATTTACCTCTCAATAATAATAAGATACATAGTGAAATAAAAACACTACAATACATAGCACAACTAAATGATGCCTACCCCAAAATAGTACTAAAATTATATGAACAGCATGCAAAACCAAAAGCAAGTGGCACATGTAAAGAAATAACTTTAAAAAGGGAAGAAAAAATCGGAAATATACCTACGTGTATTACAGCGCCATTCATAGGCAAAATATCAGAAAAAAATGAACAACTTGTTGAAGAAAAGGTACGTAGAATGTACATTTCACACGAATAACAACTTGCAGGCCATAATACAATCAACAAAAAATGTTTCCAATACATTTTATATCGAAGAAACAGACAGCAATTTCGGAATCAGATTTAAAGAACACGAAATTGCGAATGCAACCATGCCACATTTTACTTGCGATTGAAAAGCCAACAACATAAAAGAGAAAAAACCACAGGCCGTGCATTATGAACAGGTGCTCGATCGTGTTGAAAGATGCAATCGCCATCCCCGGAATTGATCTTCAACACTGGGAAGCAAGAAGGTGCTTAAAACAGCAATGTAGGCCTGTGCTGTGATAGTGGCACGCAAAACAACAAGGGGTGCAAACCGCCTCCATGAAAAACACGACCTCACCATAACACCACCGCCGGCCGTTGTGCCCAAGTGGTTCTAGGCGCTTCAGTCCGTAACCGCGCTGCTGCGACGGTCGCAGGTTCAAATGCTGCCTCGGGCATGGCTGTGTGTGATGTCCTTAGGTTAGCTAGGTTTAAGTAGTTCTAAGTATAGGGGACTGATGACCTCAGATGTTATGTCCCATAGTGCTTAGAGCCATTTGAACCATAACACTACCGCCTCCGATTTTTACTTTTGGCACTAAACACGCTGACAGATGACGATCACTGAGCATTCGCCCCACCCACACCCTGCCATCGGATCGTCACATTGTGTACCGTGATTCGTCACTCCACACAACGTTTTCACACTGTCCAATCGTCCAATGTTTACGCTCCTTACATCAAGCGAGGCGTCGTTTGGCATTTACCGGCGTCATGTGTGCCTTATGAGCAGCCGCTCGACCATGAAATCCAAGTTTTCTTACCTCCCGCCTAACTATCATAGTACTTGCAGTGGATCCTAATGCATTTTGGATTTCCTGTGTGATGGTTTCGATAGATGTCTGCCTATTACACATTACGACCCTTTTCAACTGTCGGCGGTCAACAAACGAGGTCGGCCTGTACGGTTTTGTGCTGTACGTGTTCCTTCACGTTTCCACTTCACTATCAAATCGGAAACAGTTGACCTAGGGATGTTTAGGAGTGTGGAAATGTCGTGCAAAGACATATGACACAAGTAACACCCAATCACCTGACCACGTTCGAAGTCCGTGAGTTCCGCTGAGCGCCCCATTCTGCTCTCTCACGATGTCTATTGACTACTGAGGTCGCTGATGTGGAGTACCTGGCAGTGGGTGGCAGCACAATGCACCTAATATGAAAAATGTGTGTTTTTGGAGGTGTCCGCATACTTTTGATCACATAGTCTACGTGAAACCCCTCTAGCAACTAACCAAGTTTTAACACATGTATCTTCATTAATAAAATCGAACTGACACTGAACTGTGTTTTGTGACAAATAGTGTATGCTAAGAATAATCTTTTCTTAATATAACTAGCAGCAAGTTTGAAGATAAAACAGTTCAATGTAATAAATACATTGATGTTTATCACCCACTTCAAAGGCAACAAAGTATTCAGATTCCCTAAAGCAGTCTTCCTTGAGTGAATGCATTATTTTCGCGTTTGCCTTCAGAAAGGTGTTTGGATCATAACTAAGGCTAATGACTTTGTATGTGAAAGCTGAACTCTCTTGCTAATTAAACTCACAACCACAAGGTCTTCCTCCAGGGAGCGAACATGAATTTGTCTTATGGTTCCAATGCTCGATACCTTACGAACAGGAATTAACACTGGAAGTCTTATTTTATATCTTTATGATATCCGCTTACTGTTGTTACCAGTCGCTCGTACAAAAATAAATTGTATGTATATAACGTTAGCTAGAATTTTGCACAGAGCACAACTTAATCATAGCTAACACTTGGTTTAAGAATCATGATAGAAGGTTGTATACATGGAAGAACCCTGGAGATACTAAAAGGTAACAGATAGATTATATAATGGTAAGACAGAGATTTAGGAACCAGGTTTTAAATTGTAAGACATTTCCAGGGGCAGATGTGGACTCTGACCACAATCTATTGGTTATAACCTGAAGATTAAAACTGAAGAAACTGCGAAAAGGTGGGAATTTAAGGAGATGGGACCTGGATAAACTGAAAGAACCAGAGGTTGTACAGAGTTTCAGGGAGAGAATAAGGGAACAATTGACAGGAATGGGGGAAAGAAATACAGTAGAAGAAGAATGGGTAGCTCTGAGGGATGAAGTAGTGAAGGCAGAAGAGGATAAAGTAGGTAAAAAGACGAGGGCTAGTAGAAATCCTTGGGTAACAGAAGAAATATTGAATTTAATTGATGAAAGGAGAAAATATAAAAATGCAGTAAATGAAGCAGGCAAAAAGGAATACAAACGTCTCAAAAATGAGATCGACAGGAAGTGCAAAATGGCTAAGCAGGGATGGCTAGAGGACAAATGTAAGGATGTAGAGGCTTATCTCACTAGGGGAAAGATAGATACTGCCTACAGGAAAATTAAAGAGACCTTTGGAGATAAGAGAACTACTTGTATGAACACCAAGAGCTCAGATGGAAACCCAGTTCTAAGCAAAGAAGGGAAAGCAGAAAGGTGGAAGGAGTATATAGAGGGTCTATACAAGGGCGATGAACTTGAGGACAATATTGTGGAAATGGAAGAGGATGTAGATGAAGATGAAATGGGAGATACGATACTGCGTGAAGAGTTTGACAGAGCGCTGAAAGACCTGAGTCGAAACAAGGCCCCCGGAGTAGACAACATTCCATTGGAACTACTGACGGCCTTGGGAGAGCCAGTCCTGACAAAACTCTACCATCTGGTGAGCAAGATGTATGATACAGGCGAAATTCCCTCAGATTTCAAGAAGAATATAATAATTCCAATCCCAAAGAAAGCAGGTGTAGACAGATGTGAAAATTACCGAACAATCAGTTTAAGAAGCCACAGCTGCAAAATAGTAACACGAATTCTTTACAGACGAATGGAAAAACTAGTAGAAGCCGACCTCGGGGAAGATCAGTTTGGATTCCGTAGAAATACTGGAACACGTGAGGCAATACTGACCTTACGACTTATCTTAGAAGAAAGATTAAGTAAAGGCAAACCTACGTTTCTAGCATTTGTAGACTTAGAGAAAGCTTTTGACAATGTTGACTGGAATACTCTCTTTCAAATTCTAAAGGTGGCAGGGGTAAAATACAGGGAGCGAAAGGCTATTTACAATTTGTACAGAAACCAGAAGTCAGTTATAAGAGTCGAGGGACATGAAAGGGAAGCAGTGGTTGGGAAGGGAGTAAGACAGGGTTGTAGCCTATCCCCGATGTTATTCAATCTGTATATTGAGCAAGCAGTAAAGGAAACAAAAGAAAAATTCGGAGTAGGTATTAAAATCCATGGAGAAGAAATAAAAACATTGAGGTTCGCGGATGACATTGTAATTCTGTCAGAGACAGCAATGGACTTGGAAGAGCAGTTGAACGGAATGGATGGTGTCTTGAAGGGAGGATATAAGATGAACATCAACAAAAGCAAAACGAGGATAATGGAATGTAGTCGAATTAAGTCGGGTGATGTTGAGGGTATTAGATTAGGAAATGAGACACTTAAAGTAGTAAAGGAGTTCTGCTATTTGGGGAGCAAAATAAGTGATGATGGTCGAAGTAGAGAGGATATAAAATGTAGACTGGCAATGGCAAGGAAAGCGTTTCTGAAGAAGAGAAATTTGTCAACATCGAGTATAGATTTAAGTGTCAGGAAGTCATTTCTGAAAGTACTTGTATGGAGTGTAGCCATGTATGGAAGTGAAACATGGACGGTAAATAGTTTGGACAAGAAGAGAATAGAAGCTTTCGAAATGTGGTGCTACAGAAGAATGCTGAAGTTTAGATGGGTAGATCACATAACTAATGAGGAAGTATTGAATAGGATTGGGGAGAAGAGAAGTTTGTGGCACAACTTGACTAGAAGAAGGGATCGGTTGGTAGGACATGTTCTGAGGCATCAAGGGATCACCAATTTAGTATTGGTGGGCAGCTTGGAGGGTACAAATCGTAGGGGGAGACCAAGAAATGAATACACTAAGCAGATTCAGAAGGATGTAGGTTGCAGTAGGTACTGGGAGATGAAGAAGCTTGCACAGGATAGAGTAGCATGGAGAGCTGCATCAAACCAGTCGCAGGACTGAAGACCACAACAACAACAACAACGTTAGTTCCTAAACTATTATCAGAATGGACTGTGTTCATGGTATTTACTCTTCCGTGGTAAATTAGATATACTTTACCAGTCTTGAGTAGCTCAGGTTCCTCATTACTCACAGTTGTGTATCTTGCTGGCAGATATACCTTCCACTTCTTTAAATAAATCAACAGTGCTAATACAAATTACGTGTTGTTGCGTCTTGAGCTCGAAATTATATACATATCTTCCTCCTTTAATGCTGATAGCCTTTCGGTCAATTTTGCGCTCCCCGTTTCACCCAGCTGACTGAGAATCTCCAAAACGAAAATAGGAGAATTCCTTTTTTCTTGAATTACAAGAAGTAATTGTTAGGGAAGTAGTAGTAGTTCTTGTTGTTGTTGTTGTTGTAGTGGTACGTAATACATGTTGGACTTACATTTTGTAATTCGAAATCTATTGATGACACGCGCAGGGGGTACAGGTAACTATGCCAGAAATATGACTTGTTAGGAGGAGGAGATTCGTGTTTAACGTCCTATCGACAACGAGGTAATTAGAGACGGAGCGCAAACTCCGATTAGGGAAGGATCGGGAAGGAAGTCGGCGATGCCCTTTCAAAGGAACCATCCCGACAGTTGCCTCAAGCGATTTAAGGAAATCAGGATGGCCGGACGCGGGTTTGACCGTCGTTCTCCCGAATGCGAGTCAATTCTGCTAACTACTGTGCCACCCTGCTCGGTTAAATGCCTTTCCACTACTACTGGGTGCTTGCGTTTAATACTTCACTTCCTGCTTTCTCAGTAAGTCAAGTCTTGTTGACGTCTACTCATCCGCATTCGAGGAACTGTTAACGCAATCCCCAAGAATGTCATGTTTCATCGAGTCGACCGAAATGCATATGAGAGAAGCGTGTCTCATCGACCTATCTTCTCGCTTAGTCAGGCAAGAACTCAGTAAAGTCGAGAGACTTGATGATGTCTGCCTATGGGCATTCAAGCAATTCAAGACGCAATCTCCGAGTGTGATGTATGTCATCGAGTCAATCTAAATGCGCGTGCGTGAAGCATTTGGCTTATGAAATGGGTACAAAGATCGAACCGCAACTAGGTTTTATGGTCAAGCGCGCCTTGACGTGTAAGTTACACCGGTAGTGGCAATAAGTGAGCGACATGTGTTTTGCACTGGTACGGGGCTAAGCTTTACATATTTTGACAAATAACACGGACTGTTTAGATGTGGAAATAAAATTTTGACATTTAACTACATGCAGACAACCGAGGACAGTATTAAGTGCTGTACGGCCCTAAACTTATAAAGTGTGGGGCGGAAGGCCCATATTATATCATACTCATGTCATTGAAGATATTGGTTCAGTTATGATTAACTGTGTTGGTAATGCTGTGTTGTTTATTACGTCGTCGTATACCAGAGTGCTGTTGTCATTGTCTCCTTATTTCGAGAGAAATTGGGAAAAGTGTCTTTTATTTAATAGGACGGCAAAAAAAGAAAAGTAAAAAAATTAAATGCAGTTTATAGTTTTGCGGCCAAGTTCAGAAATGAATTGAGACGAGGTGATGTTTGAAACAAGGTTGTCAGTAATACATCAGGAAGCTTGAAGGTTAGCTGAATTTAAGGGAGCTTAGTGAGAATAGAGATCCAAATCGTGGGGACACAAGAAATATGTGAGAAAACGGAAGGATAATGCAGTTGTTTGTGGTGTTAAGAAATGACACAAATCATATAGTGACACAGTGGAATAAAAAATTGATGAACATGAATTCGAAATTTTTAGAAATGTTAGAGGATTATATCAAAGATTTAAAATATTTTTGGAGAGAAACTGATGTAAAGTTTGAGCAAAAGAAGAAACCACCACAAGAACTGGCAGATTATGCACGCTGTAATTTAACATGGAAAATAGCAGAAATAACGGGAAGTCAGCGCTACTTGGCTACTGTAAAGAGAGCAGAAGCCGGTGAAGAAAGCGTGAGTGAGATTCAGATAAAAAACCCTGACAGTGCAAGTTAATTTGAGGACACTTCTGCACAAACATGATCACAGAAATAAAACTAGAGAATATCATTCTAATAAATGATAACGTTGTGACTGAAAGTAGCAGCAGTCCTGAAAGAGAGAAAGGCTATGACTCGTGCCATCCTTGCAACACGTCAACATGCGTGCACGTGCGCTAGGGGAGACCAGTTAACCAAGAGAGAGATTAAATGGCTCTGAGCACTATGGGACTTAACATCTATGGTCATCAGTCCCCCAGAACTTAGAACTACTTAACCTAACCTAACTAACCCATGGACAGCACACAAAACCCAGTCATCACGAGGCAGAGAAAATCCCTGACCCCGCCGGGAATTGAACCCGGGAACCCGGGCGCGGAAAGCGAGAACGCTACCACACGACCACGAGCTGCGGACAGAGAGAGAGATTAGAATCATATTCATATCATTACGGAGTACAGATTATTTGTCTGTGACAAACATGTTGATATACTTCAAGTTTTGATATTATTTCGATATCTGCATAACTCTGTATACAAATTACTCCCGCAAAGAAAAAACAGAAAGAGAGAATGATGAAAACACCCCTTATGTACTGGGGAGCAGTACCCCGAAATCTGACCTCTGATTATGGGAGAAGTTACTATTTCCAGCAAAATGGCGACAAGCATTAGAATCCAACAAAAAATTTGGACGGATGTATGTTCTTCAACGAGGCGCCTTCATATGAGAGTCGTCCGTCATTGCGTCGGTTGGCGCCAAGGTAGGACGGGAAACCCCTGAGGAATGAAAACATTGTCAGCTTTATATGTAGCAGTAGGAAACCGGCCTTCTCAAGAGTTTAGACCTGTTTCCTGAGGTCAGAAACTTGGTGAGAGTGGTCACTCTGAGGTTGTAAAATTCCAGAGTACATCACAACCAGTCTCTAGTTTCCCTTTGCACATCAACAGTAACAGTAATGAATATGGTGAGGTCGGAAAATGCAAACGATTATCACATTCGGCTCCTAGTACTTGCCGACGGAGTCTCGTTACAGTTCTGATGTTCATTACTTTTGACAGGGACGTGTAACGACGCCTGCGATAAAGCGCCACCAGTTTAACATGGCGTGAGCTACTGCATCATTCAGGAGCGTTGTGACACTCTCTGGATACCGCAAACAGCCATACGCATCGGTATGTGATAAGAAGGCTTCGCAAGCCCCCCCACCCCCACCCATTTTATGCCTCGATCGGTCTATCGTATTTTCTATTCTCTGATCTCTCGGATTTATCTCGAAACCATTCCGCCACAGTATCACCAGTGTAGAGGCAGAATTTATCCTCTAGAGCATTGGTTCCCAATCTGCGGGTAAGAGTAAATTGAAATTTTCTGAGGGGGGGGGGGGGGACGAAAGGGTTCAGTTATGTTTATTTCATATTGTCTATGTAATAAATGAATGCTACTATTAATTCAGCCCAAACATCCACAGTAGCAAAACGCTGCTTCCCTGCTATGGTTTCTGAATGGTAGCCATTGTACGCTAAGATCGTTAAATAAACACTTGCTATAAGAAGGTGCATTATAACGTAAAGGTGGGAACACTGTAAGAAATAACGAATATCGTTTATTAAGAGAATGTTACAAAATGGTACTTAACTTTGTTACAGTTTGATGTGTGGTACTTGATGTCCTAAACCTAATACAATGATATCTTATTAACTTTGTTGTCTCTTGGCAGTCTATATATTGTCACTATAACTAATTGTAATTGAGCACACATTCGATAGTCCAATTACGCCGTAAATAGCGACTATCGCAAGGTAGTCTTCAGACTACGGCACCGAGCTGACTGCAGGCACTGAACGGTACTATAACTACTGGTGTGGAACTATCTGAGTGACCGTGGCATGTCATGTTTTGTCGTCTGTCGTCAGAAGGGTTTTCGCGTCCACCAGCACGAGGTGTAAACAAAGTAGTTCGCAGTTGACAGACTTCCCCATTGGCTGTCCGCTCTACAGGTGGACGAGTACGACCCACTGAAGGAAGGGGTGCGGAAGCAGGAAGAGGTCTGCATTTGCCAGCACCATCTGGAGGCTACTACACAGAGCTGCGAGACGCCAGGCGAGTGCTTCTGTATGTGTGGTGGCGGCCTTTCGCGGTATTTGTTGCGTAACTCTTGTTTAGTACACAGCAACTCACAAAGCTAAATTACTTTTAAAAGATTATTGCTATACCTTCCACTTCTTTAAATAAATCAACAGTGCTAATACAAATTACGTGTTGTTGCGTCTTGAGCTCGAAATTATATACATATCTTCCTCCTTTAATGCTGATAGCCTTTCGGTCAATTTTGCGCTTCCCGTTTCACTCAGCTGACTGAGAATCTCCAAAACGAAAATAGGAGAATTCCTTTTTTCTTGAATTACAAGAAGTAATTGTTAGGGAAGTAGTAGTAGTTTTTGTTGTTGTTGTTGTAGTGGACATGTTGGACTTACATTTTGTAATTCGAAATCTATTGCTGACACGCGCAGGGGGTACAGGTAACTATGCCAGCAATATGACTTGCTAGGAGGAGGACATCTGTCGACAACGAGGTCATTAGAGACGGAGCGCAAGCTCGGATTAGGAAAGGATCGGGAAGGAAGTCGGCCATGCCCTTTCAAAGGAACCATCCCGACAGTTGCCTCAAGCGATTTAAGGAAATCAGGATGGCCGGACGCGGGTTTGACCGTCATTCTCCCGAATGCGAGTCAATTCTGCTAACTGCTGTGCCACCCTGCTCGGTTAAATGCCTTTCCACTACTACTGGGTGCTTGCGTTTAATACTTCACTTCCTGCTTTCTCAGTAAGTCAAGTCTTGTTGACGTCTACTCATCCGCATTCGAGGAACTGTTAACGCAATCCCCAAGAATGTCATGTTTCATCGAGTCGACCGAAATGCACATGAGAGAAGCGTGTCTCATCGACCTATCTTCTCGCTTAGTCAGGCAAGAACTCAGTAAAGTCGAGAGACTTGTTGATGTCTGCCTATGGGCATTCAAGCAATTCAAGACGCAATCTCCGAGTGTGATGTATGTCATCGAGTCAATCTAAATGCGCGTGCGTGAAGCATTTGACTTATGAAATGGGTACAAAGACCGAACCGCGACTAGGTTTTGTGGTCAAGCGCGTCTTAACATGTAAGTTACACCGGTAGTGGCAATAAGTGAGCGACATGCGCTTTGCACTGGTACGGGGCTAAGCTTTACATATTTTGACAAATAACACGGACAGTTTAGATGTGGAAATAAAATTGTGACATTTAACTACATGCAGACAACCGAGGACAGTATTAAGTGCTGTACGGCCCTAAGATTATAGTACTGATTACACAAGTAACCAATAATTACAAAAATGGTTCAAATGGCTCTGAGCACTATGGGACTCAACTGCTGTGGTCATTAGTCCTCTAGAACTTAGAACTACTTAAACCTAACTAACCTAAGGACATCACACACACCCATTCCCGAGGCAGGATTCGAACCTGCGACCGTAGCAGCAGCGCGGATACGGACTGGAGCGCCCAGAACCGCACGGCCACCGCGGCCGGCAATAATTACAGTTTTTTAAATTACTAGCAGTACTGTATGACAAAGTGTAGTGAAGGCTACAGGTTTTGAGACGAATGCATGAACAACAGCTTCCTCATCTGGTCCACACACTATACACATACTTTGTATGAGGTTCATTCAAATGAAACCTGGTCACTGCGTCTACCTTTGCCTTACACATAAGGGTATGGTGGCGCCATCTATTGTTAGAGAGGCTGAAAGGTGCGCACCGTTTGATTTTGCATAGCGCCAGTGTTGTTTCACGCCGAAGAGAAGGTGGTCTCCCAAGTTATCATCCACTACCGAACATGCAGGCGAGTAAGAAGGAACAACTAGGAGTGACTCGATTTTTGGCGGCGGAGGGAGTTGTGAGCCGTGAAATGTATCGACGGATGAAGACTGTATACGACGAGTACAATCTGAGTCGCTCAAGTGTTGTGGAATGGCGCAAACGATTCCTTGAGGGGCGCGAGTCACTGGAAGACGATGCTCGTCCTGGAAAGGCTCATCGTGACATCACGCCGGAAAGGGTTGCGGAAGTGAATGCTTTAGTCTTGGACAATCACAGTGGACGAGATCCATCGGTTACTGGGTATTATCGTGGGCACCGCCCACCCCATAATGCATCAACACTTGAGCTTTCGAAAAATCTGTGCGCAATGGGTTCCCCACCAACTGACCGCCGAACAGCGCAATACTCGAATGGCGCTATCTTTGAGTCATCTGGAACGTTATCATGAGGAGGAATAGGGCTTTCTGTCACGTATTGTCACAGGTGACTAAACATGGTGTCACCATTTTGAACTGTAAAGCAAGCGTCAGAGCGAACAATGGAAACATATGTCTTCACCACCTCCAAAGAAACCAAAAACCGTGCACACCAGATCTGGTAAGGTCATGATGTCCTCCTTTTTTTGACCACAAGGGCCCACTGTTTGTCGAATTCCTGGAACGGGGAACCACCATCAATGCTCAACGTTATCAAGCCACTTTACAAAACCTTAGACGACCCATCAAGTCGAAACCAGGAGGCATGTTGTCCAATTGCATTATCCTCCTGCATGATAATGCCCTCCCATACACGGCCAATGCGGTGAAGACGACAATGCAGAAGTTTCGGTGGGAAACGCTGGAACATCCACCGTACAGTCCCGACCTTTTACCGTGTGATTGTCATGTGTTTGGACCTCTAAAATAAGCTATTCGCGGACATCTATTCGCAACGGACGGCGAAGAGTGTGACTGAGTCCAGGCCTGGATCAGACAGCAGCCTACTACCTTCTTCAAGTCGCAATGCGACAAATGTGCCAACAGTTTTGGCGACTATTTTTGAGTATGTGTGCTGTGAATAACTACATTTTTGAGTTAATAAAATCGTTACCGTTACTTTACACTAGTGACCGGGTTTCATTTGAATGCCCCTTATACTTTATACCGTGCATCTACGACAGTAAAATTGAGACACATACATCACATACACTTGAATATCTCAAGAAATTGCCTTCTCTGAGTTGTAGGTAGTTCTCGCAATAGACTCGAAACTGCTTATTATTCAATTCACAACAATAAACGAAGTGAATGGCAGTACAAGACAACATTAACTCAGTCGTGGCTACTACACCGCTGTAGGGCCCACACATTGTCATCATTATTGTTGGTAGCATTTGTCAGATACAAAGCACTGACAGCCTGAAATCTTCCAATTTCTGCCAGTTAAGAACCAAGGAATCCATAAGTTAAGCGATTTACAGATAGTAAGTATAGTTTACACATTTTAACTTGGTTGATTTTATATGGGGTTTCAGGGCGTGGGTGAAACAAGTGTCGCTAGGAAGAGAAGTGATGCAGAAGAAGCATATTATGTAGCAAGTGTCTACCTTCCGTTTGGATACTTAGTTTTCTGTTCAAAGTAGGATTTGTAGGTAGCACTTGCGATACACTGAAAGTTGCTTCATCATTCTATAAAGATAGGTTGTTAGAAATAAGCAGTAACAATTGTCTCATTGACTCATTAGTTCGTTGTTCAATAAAACACCTACAAAAATTAAATGCCGTTTATAAAAAATAAGAGTGTTGAAAGAAAATTCTTTTTCATTCCTACGTTTAGTTAGCCGCTAATGTTCAACATGGTGGAGGAGGGGGTGGGGGTAACTAGCTAAAATCTGATTGCACTTATGGGCAATGATCTCAGGAAGGTTGAGAATCACTACTCTACAGTAAAAACGCGTTGTCCTCCTCTCCGTTTACCGCCACCAGTTTAGTACTTCATAAATAATGGCTGCTTCCCTTTAATTTTTTTTATTATTGAGTTCCATTTCATCTTCTGTAGTGATTTCTTTTTTGTATTAGTACGTTTCCAAAATGTTGTTCTTCACAGCGTCTAAGGTCTTCTTTCAATGTATGAATATTTCAATGATTGCTTGTTTCATTCGTATGTTTTAACCTCTGTCCAGCCCCTCAGTCTACAAATTATTCAAATTGAAACGTCATGCAGATTATGGCGGTTCATGCTTTAATGCTAGCCTTTTCCGAGGTCATCTAGAGTGCAAAATGTCTAACTCGAATAATATAAAACGCGTGCTATTGGGTGGAATTTCGATAAAAGAGTTTGTCGAGTTGATATGATCAGATCAGGATCAGACGGGAGGTGAGAAACAAACCGAAAGAGGAACGTAGTGAATCACAAAGGTTATTCCAAAGGAGTAACCAAAATTATGAATGTAACATAAAATCTAAAATGTTTCAAGTCACGAGACAAGAAGTAAAGGGACCCGGAGACGAGCGATTTGAAAGGAAGGAAGATTAGTGTTAACGTCCTGTCGACTGACAGCTTCGATATCGTAAATCTTTTCCAACTTCATGTTTTTGTATGCTACTGTTATGAAAATGAAATGGACGAGGACTGTCCATATAGTAAATCTCTGCACGGGAGGACGAAAGGCAATGATATTTTCTTTCTTGCGAATTCCTTTCTTGTTGATAATAATTGGTCATGGACAAATTGTGTTAGTATATACTGATGAGGCGGCAACATTTACTGGAACTGAAAGGAGGTTCACGGCAAGAGTGTGTTCTGTTTCTCCACCTGTAAAATTCGGACATTGCATGATACACAGGCTTCTAATGAAGAGCAACTGGAAGTCAATACTTTGCTGAACGATGCAGTCAGTGTTGTAAATTTTGTGAAAGCATGAGCTCTAAACAGTAGGATGTTTTCCATTATTTGCGAGGAGATGAGTTCTACTTCTAATTCGCTTAAGTTCTACTTGGAGGTGCCTTAATTGTGTCGTGGTAAAGTTCTTCGTTGCATTGTGGAGCTGAAGCATTAAGTTCGTCTTCTCCTACTAACAGAAGTCCTACTATGTTTCTGTATGAAAAATGGGTTCTAGTATTGTACTACTTGGACGAAGTTCTTGAGAAACTGAATAATCGTAACGCATATCATCATGGCTGAAATAGTAATATCATCTTTCTAAGTGAGAAAGTACTTGCGTTTAAGAGAAAACTTCGATTTTGGAAAACCCAGATGTCGAAGGGTAACTGCGAGGTGTTTCCTTCTCTGAATGATTTGCAGGAGGAAAATGAGTTGGACAAAGGTAAAATTAGTAGAATTGACGTAGGACGTCTCTAAACCATCGTCAACAATTCGAAGATAAATTTCCAGAACCTTCATCTGAGTACGACTGGTTCCACAACCCATTCGATAGGATCATAACTGACCACTTCTCAAAAGTAGAACAGGGGCAGCTAATACAACTCTCAAGTGGTAGAACAC
The DNA here is from genome assembly GCF_023864275.1 of Schistocerca cancellata. Classification (NCBI taxonomy): domain Eukaryota; kingdom Metazoa; phylum Arthropoda; class Insecta; order Orthoptera; family Acrididae; genus Schistocerca; species Schistocerca cancellata. Next base: position 541,666,290 of record NC_064629.1, on the reverse strand, counting down.
TTCGAAATGAATTTAGATCGAAGTCCCGGCGGGGTCAGGGATTTTCTCTGCCTCGTGATGGCTGGGTGTTGTGTGCTGTCCTTAGGTTAGTTAGGTTTAAGTAGTTCTAAGTTCTAGGGGACTTATGACCACAGCAGTTGAGTCCCATAGTGCTCAGAGCCATTTGAACCATTTAGATCGAAGTGAAGACTCAAATGAATATAAAAATTTATAAAGGAGGGCAGTGGACGTGTTATTACTCGTGGCATCGACTTACTTGTGTGAGTCAACATTTTGCGCAATGGCATTAATCAAGACGAAACGTCGATCTCCACAGTAGCTTGAAGGGGATCTGCGAGCTGCTGTTTCAAAGATCCAAACAAGACTGGATCCGCTTTCTTCACAAATTCAAGAACACAGATCACACTAAATGTGTAAATGTCATAAAATTTCCGAATTTTGAACAATATACATTTTTGTTCTTCTTTATTTAATTTTTGGATCATTAGTTTGGATGGAACAGTTTTTAAATTGGGATTTATTGTGTCGAGTATTATTGTATCGTCATTTGTACGTCGTGGTCTTTCAGATATTGAAACATTCTAAACGAATTAAAAGCAATATAGATAGAAACATCCTAAAATGTAACTAATTTATAAACTAATTTTGAAGAAATATGTTCATAGTGAAATACACATACTTGCTCAGTTCCAATAACTGCACACACAGTCGTGGTCATTTATAAACTAGTTGTAATTGTTAACCTTCAGTATCTTTCAGTTATATACAAGTATCATAATTTTAAAAATATATTCAGCTTTCATGTGCTGGAATAACTATAATTATTACTATTGTTGCAACTGATAGTTGCAATAGTTAGACAGAAGTAAATAGATACTGTGGGCAGTTCTTGTGCCAAGTACGAGGAGTACTGAGGAAGGAAAGGAAAATGGGGGAGGGGGGCATTATAATATATGTTTCAGAGGGGGCGTGACGAAAAAATGTTTGAGAACCCCTGCTCGAGATCACTTCTCCTATAGGAATAAAAAATAGTGATTTATGCTCTGGGATACTACAGGACAAATAATTGTGCCAAGATGACAGACCTTACCAACTTGTTCTCCGTAACAGTGATGACATCAGATGGCGGGCGACCTCCGTAAAGTGTGGTATAAGTCCACCCAAGATAGCGGTCCAACATGGCGGCCTCAAGAGCAGAGTTACATGCAGGCCGGGAAACTACCAATTACAGTCACGCTCTACTGCCAATGACATTTATTTTAAATGTAGACGAGAGGACTAACAATTATAATCATATTGCACTACCAAAAATTTAAGGCACTTCTGCCCTCGCTACGAGGCGGCAGCGGTTCACTCGACCACTATCCGCCGCTATGAGGGGAAATGAAACGTCACGCTTCACCTGCAGGCAATTCCGTAAACCCGCAACTCCGGGAACCAAGCTAGCGCACGTGCCTGTGAGTCGCTACGGCTAGCTCCAAAGTTTATAACAACAACATTGTTAGCAGCACGCTAGTACATCGTGTGACACACATCTACTTGTGCACGGTATGAGATCCTTACCAGATAGGATTGACGGCGGACGTGGAAAGTGTTCCTATTTTCTCACGTGGTATTTGAGAGTGGAAAAGTCGATAAACAGTCTGTGAACCCCATGGCTAGTACTTGATTGTCAATTGCAGAGAAATTTGTTACAATTTTTCTGTGACATAGCGACATATGGGGCAAATTGTCATAATTTTGTTTGCTGCTTATCTGCAACTGAGAACACTACAGAAATCCTAAAAGAATCTTCTATGCGAATCGATTCTGATACAAAACTCGTTGCTTTAGATACAAAATAACTGATTTAGACGCAAAATCACAAAATTGACCAATTTTTACACAAAAAATTGGCTAATCTCTGCACAAAATTCGGTGATTTAGATACAAAACTGATTTCGAGACAAAATTCGCTTATGTTTATTAGAATTTCAAACATCAGTTCTATACCCTATTGGAAGCCTTACCCATCTTGAATCCAAACGCATCATAGGTTCCCCTCTCAGCACTGCAGGAACGCGATGTTAAAGCGTCTCTTAAAATATCTTCTTTTGTGATCCGCTCTGAGAGAAGTAAATCTTCGATGTACATAATACGATGAATCAGTGGAGTGGTGCTGTCACATCATAACAGAATTGAGTGACATGTTTTCAGTGTGTGTGGCCTGTCATTGAACCTAAGAAACTGTCGCTTGCGAATTGTATATGAATGACAGTTGAAGTCTATGCATGTAATGCTCTCTACACAAATTTGCCGCTAGTATCCCTATCACGTGCAGTCCCATGGAGACAACTTTGAACACCTGTTGTGACGTAGATGGGATGCAGCTCTTTAGTGTGTTCCGTAACGATTTGTTGTCGTTGCACCCCTATTGTCCATTTCCGGACACATGTTCATAGGACCTTTTTTCCTCCATTTCCAGTCAGGAATCTGTCCCTACAGTTTTTCAGTTTTCTTAATGTTCATCCGGTATGCATGTTTCCCTACATTACCTTCTTCGTTATAAGAGAAATCCAGCGTGCTCTAAAATCTGTGTCCACCACAACTCTATTTCATTATCCATTTTTGTTACTCATCGTGCTTCCTCTCTCACCTGTATGATGTTAAAATAACAAAAAACAACTTTATCAATCAGTACACGCCATATTTAATCACATGCTGTTGCTGAATATGGGTCTGTTTCGGATCTATATCTACATCTACATACAGTACATACTCTGCAAGCCACCGTACGCTGCGTGTAGGAGGGTACCCTATCCGCTACCAGTCATTTCCTTTCCTGTTCCACTCGAAAATAGAGCGAGGGAAAAATGACTATCTATATACCTCTGTATGATCCTTAATTTTTCGTATTTTAGGTTTCCGGCAGTAGGATCGCTCTGCAATCCACATATGCTCGTCTATTTCATATCACTCTGCAATGTTACGTCTAGATATTTAAACGACGTGACTGTGTCAAGCAGGTCATTACTGATGCTGCATCCAAATATTACAGTTTTGTTTTTCCTTCTCATCCGCGTTATCTTCAATTTGTCTACATTTAATCTAGCTGCCATTCATCACACCAACTATAAATTTTGCTTAACTCATCTTGTATCCTATTTCTCAACTTCGACACCTTCCCGTACACCACAGCATCATCAGCAAACAACCTGTCCGCCAGATCATTTATTTATATAGAAAATAATGGCGGCCCTGTCACACATCAGTGGGGCACTCCTGACAGTACACTTGTCTCTGATGAACGCTCATTGACGAGGACAGCATACTGAGTTCTGTTACTTAGAAAAAAGTCTTCGAGCCAATCACATATCTGGGAACTTATTCCGTATGCTCGTACCTTCATTAACAGTCTGCAGAGGGGCACCGTGTCAAATGCCTTTTGGAAACCTAGAAATATGGAATCTGTCTGTTGCCCTTCATCCGGAGTTCACGGTAGATCATGTGAGGAAAGGACAAGCTGAGTTTCGCACGAACGATGCTTTCTAAAATCGTGATCATTCATGGACATAAGCCTCTCGGTCTCTAAGAAATTTGTTATTTTCGAACTCAGAAGATGTTCAAGAATTCTGCAGCAAGCCGACGTTAAGGATATTGGTCTGTAATTTGCGGGTCCGTTCTTTTACCCTTCTTATAGACAGGAGTCCAGTCGCTTGGGGGTTTGTGCTGGGGGAGAGATTCGCGATCATCAGGACCTAGCGGCTTATTTGTTTTCAACTCTTTCAGTTGTTTCTCCATGCCAGAGATACTTATCACTATGTCGTCCATACGAGACTTTGTACGTTGGTCAGACGACGATGTGTTTGAACTGTTCTCTTTCGTGAACGATTTCTTAAACTCTAAATTTAAAATATCAACTTGCGTTTTGCTGTCTTCTACTGCTACACTAGGCTGGTCAACGAGTGACTGGGTAGAAGCCTTAGACCCTGTTAGCGATTTTACATAGGGCCAGAATTTTTCGGTTTCTCGGCCAGATCTTTTGCTAAGGTATGACGGTGGCAGTTATTGCATCTTTCGTGCATAGATCGTTTTACAGACGCACGAATATCTACTAAACTTTGCCTGTCGTCATTTGAGCGTTCTCTTTTGAACCAAGAGTACAACACCATTTCCTTCCTCCACATTTTCCGACTTTCGTTCTTAAAACACCGTGGGTATTTTCCGTCCTTTATCCACTTACTAGGCACATACATGTCCAGAGTGCGATTTACAATCTTTTTAAACTTTGCCCATAATTCCTGTACGTTCATCATACTGGAAATAAATGATTTCAATTCAGTATCTACGTGAGATGGTAACAACTGCTCATTTGATCCTTTTGGCAGAAACGCTCGTCAAGCCTTCTAGACTGATTTATTAACTTTAGTAACCACAGTCGCTGTGATGACATTATAATCCCTAACAGCCGTCTCTATGCTGACACCATCGGTAAGGTCCGGCCTGTTTGTAGCTACAAGCTGTAAGAAAATCCATTGAGTGTGGGCTGCCGAAATAGCTGCTTAAGACAGTTTTCGGAAAACGTATTCAAAAGTACTTCGCATGGCTGTCTCTATGTGCCTCCTTGCATTAAATCCATAAACGTCCCAATCTAGATAAAAGTCGCTTCCAACTATAATTGCATGATCTTTGTATTTACTCGCCACTGATCATAGACTTCTTTTGAATGACTCTACAACTTTCACAGCGTAATCGAGTGGCCCGCAAAAACATCCAACGATGAAATTGGTTTCTCCTAGACCTGTTATACGCGACCAGATAACTTCAATGTCACACTAAATTTTGACCGCAGTATAGACAACATTTGTGTAAACTGGAGGAACAGTCCACCTCCCATAGCGTCTAAATTGTCTTTCCAGCATACGTCGATAACTCGTTAAATGTCTCAGAGGTTTATACTGTGGGTGTAAGACAGCTCTCGGTTCCAAGAATAATCTGAGAGCGAGAACTTTCCTGGAGGGCAGTAAATTCAGAGATTTTGTTACGGATACTTCGACAATTTACTGATAATATTTTGACAGTATAAGTGTCCTTACTATGTATGAACGCGATCTGATTTTGCCTTCTTCGTACCGACAGGCGAGTGTTCTTCACAGTATCTCAAACTATTGTCGAGCCTAAATTAATGTAACGTTTTCCGCATAAATAGATGACAAGATCTGTTTCTGTTCGATTACACGATTGGCGACAATCCCTGGGAACAGTAACAACCGTAAAATGCCTAGCGTCCGGAACGACCTTAAACGGAATGAAACCCATAAAAATAACTTTAGTAATAGCAAATGTCATTAGGCTTAGATTCGCCATAAAAAAAGTAGAAATGAGCGTATGGCATCCTTGGCCGGGAGGCTCCATCTGGAGAAGTTCGGCCGCCAAGTGCAAGTCTTATTTCAGTCAACGCCACAATGCGTGACTTGCGCGCCGGTGATGAGGATGAAATGATGATGACAACACCCAGTCCCCGAGTGGAGAAAATCTCCAACCCGGCCGGGAATAGAATCCGGGCCCGCTTGCAAGGGAGGCAAGCGCGTTACCACCCAACTAAGCAGGCGGACCGCCATTAAAAATTTCGTATTGATAACATATTCCACATTCGGTGCATTTCAACCGCTTCCACAAACTTCAAAATCGACTTTCAAATCGTTTTATGTGGAAACTGCGTCGTGTTCCCGCTCACGTAGAACCTGTAGATAATTCATGATATAAAACTGTACAGTTTGTTTCAGAATCTAAATCATTTTGGGTTCTGTAAGAAATATAAGAGGCCTTTTAATGCACTTTTAAAATGTTTCCGAAATGTTATATCACTTGATTGTACCGCAAACTGAAATAAATAATCAAAAACAACATCTGAATTCGTTTTTCCTCTTAAACACAGGTCATGTAACGCTCAAAACATGACTCAAAAAATGGTTTCAACTTGGTGGGATTAATCTGTGCTAATTTCGCAAGATTCTCATTGACGAGTTCTTCAACAATATTAGTTTTGTTTGCCATTATATACACATCAAAAAAAGTTATGTATTACCGTTGTTCCCAGAACTCCTCAAGATAGACGTTGACTGTGGATATTGTATCACAGACACAGTCCCTTTGCCGGCCGGAGTGGCCGTGCGGTTCTAGGCGCTGCAGTCTGGGAACCGGGCGCCCGCTACGGTCGGAGGTTCGAATCCTGCCTCGGGCGTGGATGTGTGTGATGTCTTTAGGTTAGTTAGGTTTAATTAGTTCTAAGTTCTAGGCGACTGATGACCTCAGAAGTTAAGTCGCATAGCGCTCAGAGCCATTTGAACCATTTGAACAGTCCCTTTGATTGTTCAGAGGTGTCACTAACTCCGCCCAAAGATGTAAACGACCATGCATGAGCAGCGTCTATTAGATGGAGGGGTCCGACAGCCAATCAGTTCCAGTCATTCCACCAGAAAGGAGGTACACGGCTCGTGTTGTCTGTAGTTCAACCATGCCTAGACGTCAATACCGCGGTTCGATCGGGTCCCCATTGTTACTTTGTGCCAGGAATGGCTCTCAACAACGGAAGTGTTCAGGCGTCTCAGAGTGAACCAAAGCGATGTTGTTCGGACATGCAGGAGATACAGAGAGACAGAAACTGTCGATGACACGCCTCGCTTAGGCCGCCCAAGGGGTACTACTGCAGTAGATGACCGCTGCCTACGGATTATGGCTCGGAGGAACCCTGACACCAATGCCACCATGTTGAATAACGCTTTTCGTGCAGCGACAGGACGTCGTGTTACCACTCAAACTGTGGGGAATAGGCTGCATGATGCGCAACTTCACTCCCGACGTGCATATCGAGGTCCATCTTTGCAAACACGACACCATGCAGCGCGGTACAGATGGGCCTAACAACGTGCCGAATGGACCGCTCTGGATTGGCATCACGTTCTATTCACTGATGAGTGTCGCATATGCCTACAACCAGACAATCGTCGGAGACGTGTTTGGAGGCAACCCGGTCAGGCTGAAAGCCTTAGACACACTGTCAAGCGAGTGCAGCAAGGTGGAGGTTCCCTGCTGTTCTAGGGTGGCATTATGTGGGGCCGACGTACGCCGCTGGTGGTCATGGAAGGCGCCGTAACATCTGTACGATACGCTAATGCCATCCTCCAACAGACAGTGCAACCATATCGGCAGCATATTGGCGAGGCATTCGTCTTCAAGGACGACGATTCGCGTCTCCATCGTGCACATCTTGTGAATGGCTTCTTTCAGGATAACGACATCGTTCGACTAGAGCGGCTAGCATGTTCTCCAGACATGAACCATATCGAACATGCCTGGGATAGACAGAAAAAGGCTGTTTATGGACGAAGTGACCCACCAACCACTCTGAGGGGTCTACACCGAATCGCCGTTGAGGAGTGGGACAATCTGGACTAACAGTGCCTTGATGAACTTGTGGATGGTATGCCACGACGAATACAGGTATCAATGCAAGAGGACGTTCTACTAGGTATTAGAGATACCGTTGTGTACAGCAATCTGGACCACCAACTCTAAAGGTCTGGCTGTATGGTGGTACAACATGCAATGTGTGGTTTTCATTAGCAATAAAAACGGCGGATATGATGTTTATATTGATCTCTATTCGAGTCTTCTGTACAAGTTCCAGAACTCTCGGAGCCGAGGTGATGCAAAACTTCTTTTGATGTGTGTATTAACGAAATTACTTGACTTTTCAACTGTATCTTGATGCCCTTCGCAATTCATATTCGTTTTTACAGATTCGTGAACAGTTTTGAAATTACTGAATGGACGACTTATGAACGTGCCGTGATGACTGCCCTGAGTTATATGTGGTCAGAATAGCACACACAACTTACAGAGAGCACGTTATCAACCAACCACCGATATAATCACATCCAGTACAATCGAAAAGTTCTACCTTATTTCTGAAATTATAATTTTCGTCAGTTTACCATAGTGCTGGGACCATCGACTGTTTTAACAATCGATTGATCGGTCGACTGTTTTTTCGTTCAGTCGGGTTTTTCAGTGAAGTGAAGCAGCCGAATGAAACTATTCTCAGCGGCCATGTCAGCTATATGAATGTTTTCACTCACTCACCGTGTTTGAGTGATTTCGTCCAGTGTGAGACAACCGACTGAAACAAGTCTCCGTCGGTTGCGACCAGTATATGAGTGTTTTGACTCACTCATCGGGTCTGAGTGGTTTCACTCAGTGCGCGACAACTCACTGAAACAAGGCTCCGTCGGTTTCGGCCGTTACATGATGTTTTCACTCACTCACCGGGTTTGAGTGATTTTATTTACATACTTTTTCAGCCTTTTCGGTTATACATGAAACATTACTAGGGTTGACAACTTTTTTTAGAGACAAATAAAGTATCTTATTTTAAGGAGATGTGAATAAAAAGTCTATTACCAAAAATAAAGTACATTCAAAAATTATGTATTTACTTACTGAAGTACGAATTTTCGTACTTGTGACATTAAATATCAATTTTTGGTTGGATTTAAAAGTATAATATCTGGTGCTGTACTGTAAATTTGTGTATGTATAAATGAACGATCACTTTTAACATGTTTTTAACAAGTCGGTTTCTTGTCTGTTTTTAGGTACACATTTTGCAACTGATTTTAAACTAGCTTCCCGATAAACTAGAGGCTTGAAACATTCAACACAGCTCAGAACTGGAAGATACTGTAATATTAACTCGCTTTCTTTTCTGGTGACTGGCGTAGGTAGATACTTGGTGTACCACTGATATTTCCCTGTTTTCTTGTTCCAGTCGCGAATGTTTCGCAGTTAAGAACGATTGCTGCTAAGATTTTCTGTCAGCTCGATTCCCTCTAGTTGTTGCATACGCGGTCTTCTCGACAGATTTGCCTATGAGGCCCCAATATATTGGTTGACTCATTTGAAGAGAAATTGAAATAAACCTGAAGTTCACTGCATGTCCTGCTGCAATCTCATCAAAATGCTTGAAATCGTCTGAAAAATTTCACACGCACAAGACTAAAAATCAGAAAATAACTATTTAAATAGAAAACCCGTTTAATATAACATGGTTTTAAAATGGACTAATAAATATTAAATAATCTCTCCCAGCCCCATTCAGATTCCTAACGCGATACAAATACTTCTGAAAATGTAATGTATTGCGAATACATAGAAAGAAGGAAGGATCCTTTATTGTATGATTATATGATAGCGGAACAAACACTGGTAGCAGTTACTTCTGTAAAATATCTGGGAGTATGCGTACGGAACGATTTGAAGTGGAATGATAATATAAAATTAATTGTTGGTAAGGCGGGTGTTAGGTTAGATTCATTGGGAGAGTCCTTAGAAAATGTAGTCCATCAACAAAGGAGGTGGCTTACAAAACACTCGTTCGACCTATACTTGAGTATTGCTCATTTGTGTGGGTTCCGTACCAGGTCGGGTTGACGGAGGAAATACAGAAGATCCAAAGAAGAGCGGCGCGTTTCGTCACAGGGTTATTTGGTAAGCGTGATAGCGTTACGGAGATGTTTAGCGAACTCAAGTGACAGACTCTGCAAGAGAGGCGCTCTGCATCGCGGTGTAGCTTGCTGTCCAGGTTTCGAGAGGGTGTGTTTCTGGATGAGGTATCGAATATATTGCTTCCCCCTACATATACCTCCCGAAGAGATCACGATTGTAAAATTAGAGAGATTCGAGGGTGCACGGAGGCTTTCCGGCAGTCGTTCTTCCCGCGAACCATACGCGACCGGAACAGGAAAGGGAGGTAGTGACAGTGGCACGTAAAGTTCCCTCCGCCACACACCGTTGGGTGGCTTGCGGAGTATAAATGTAGACGTAGATGTAGAAAATTTGTGCTTGTGAATTTCTAATTTCTATGACACTACCTGTAAAACTGAAAACGTGGGGCACAAATATGTAGTTGGTTATGCAGTTTTCTGTACAAATCATTTACCTTCCTCACAAATAAATGGCTGACTTTTCAAATAACTTTGCATTTGTGGACGTCATCGAACATTGCCTATAATGCAAACTGTCGCTAAAACGAGGCAAGGTTTTTTCTCTTCTTCATATATCCTTAAGGGAACCATTTCGCTCACCTTTGTATCTCCGAACTAAGGCTGAATTAGGTCCGGATTTCCCCGGATTGGTCCTAGTGTTGAGGGCGTATAGAGGAGTACTGGAAGGATTTTTATACAGGTGTCCGGGGTAATCTTGGATCTTTTTTCGTGCCTGTGGAAATTCGATTGACTGGAAATATATTGTAATAAACCTTAGTCAAAATTCATTAAGGGGGGACCTAACTATAGACAATTTCTTCGTTTCAGACTAGTAAAATCGCAGTGGCAAGCACGCTTTGCCGCTCTCCTAGGCGCACACAGTGTGTTCTAAAAATGTCTTTAGAACTTTGATCACGTATATTTTATAAGTGGGAATAGGTAGAAAGGTCCGGTTTGCGGCACGATGTTCACACACACCTAAAGCTATTTTTTTCATATTTTCCCATTCTAGTTACTCACTGACCACCCTCGAGCAGTTGGCACAGTGTGTGGAATGATGTATACAGACGAGACTTGACACCCAGGTTCTGCGCAACCCCATTACATTTTTTTCTTCTGGCGGGACTAGCACGAACTGTGAGCTCGCATCAGAGCAGCAATAGCAGACTTAAATGACATCCTAGGCCCGACAGGGAACTGGGATATCACTGAGATGGCCTGTATGCTACAGACGGCGCACGCATTTGAGGTGACCATTAGTCTCCCCGGTCCCCCTTTTCTCGTGACAGTCACCAATTTTCTAGCTCTGTCCCGAATTTTTTTCAAAAGTAATTCAGGAGACCCTGAAACGGTTTATCTCGAATGTACGTCCATTTCACCTGTATTGGTATGCTGTTACTGAGTGGGTATTTGCCTAAATGAGTAACGAATGAAGGAATGAAAAAACGCAGTTTCTTGTAGAAACCACGAAAGCAATGTTAGTGACTAGAGTGAATTATTATGATATTTGAGTTGAATTTTTTCATAAGCCTATTGAAGAATACAGACATGATGAAGAAAATTTACAGCACTGATAAATGCTGTGTGCCTGTTCGTGCTCCTTCTTCTTAGAAGGTACTAATAAAATGTAAGTTAATGTGCTTTTTGTAACAAATTGAAGTGATAGTTTGTATTTATTACTTTCAATTCAGACTTTTTTGTAATACCAAAATTTTTTAATGTGTCCCAAATTTGGCTCTAGAAAAACGGTCACCTTAACACAATGAACTCTGTTAAGCGTCTACTAGAAACTTAGGTGTATATGAACACTGTGCCGCAAACCGCGATTTTCTACTTATCCCCATTTCTGAAATATATGTGATCGAAGTTGTAAAGACAAATTTGGAACACACTGTGTCCTCCATACTTCTTTACTGAGACAATGAGAAGTCGCCGACAATGGGCGATCGCATACACTGCGACGCCGCCCTGACCACCAGACAAATGTCATTTGCCTTCTACTCACTGAGCTGTATAAAACTGATTTCACTTACGTTCGTTTTTCTTACTGCAAATTAGTACAACGTCTGAATATGAACGTCTTTATAATGAGTTTTCACAAATGCTTGTTACTCTTATGTATAACTTATACACTGAAGCGCCAAAGAAGCTGGTATAGGCATGCGTATTCAAATACAGAGATACGTAAATAGGCAGAATATGGCACTGCGGTCGGAAACGCCTGTATAAGACAACAAGAGGCTGGCGCACTTGTTAGAGCGGTTACTGCTGCTGCAGTGGCAGGTTATCAAGATTTAAGTGAGTTTGAACGTGATATTCTAGTCGGCGCGCCAGCGATGAGACACAGCATCAAAAAATGACTCCAAGCACTATGGGACGTAACATCTGAGGTCATCGGTCCCCTAGACTTAGAACTACTGAAACCTAACTAACCTAAGGACATCACACACATCCGTGCCCGAGGCAGGATTCGAACCTGTGATCGTAGCAATAGCGCGGTTCCGGACTCAATCAACTAGAAACGCTCGGCCACAGCGGCCGGCAGACACAGAATCGCCGAGGTAGCGATGAAGTGAGGATTTTCCTATACGACCATTTCACAAGTTTACCATGAATCCGGTAAAACATCAAATCTCCGACATCGCTGTGGCCGGAAAAAGATCCTGCAAGAACGGGACCAACGACAACTGAAGAGAATCGTTCAGTCTCATAGAAGTGCAATCCTTCCGCAAATTGCTGCAGATTTCAATGCTGGGCCATCAACAAGTGTTAGCGTCCGAACCATTCAACGAAACATCATCGATATGGGCTTTCGGAGCCGAAGGCCCACTCTTGTACCCTTGATGACTGCACGACACAAAGCCTTACGCTTCGGCTGGGCCCGTCACCACCGACATTGGACTGTTGATGACTGGAAAAATGTTGTCTGATCGGACGAGTCTCGTTTCAAATTGTATCGAACGGATGGACGTGTACGGATATGGACACAACCTACCTCATCAATCCATGGACCCTGAATGTCAGCAGAAGACTCTTCAAGCTAGTGGAGGCTCTGTAATGGTGTGGGGTGTGGGCAGTTGGAGTGATATGGGACCCCTGACACGTCTAGATACGACTCTGACAGGTGACACGTACGTATGCATACTGTCTGATCACCTGCATCCATTCATGTCCATTGAGCATTCCGACGGACTTGGGCGATTCCATCAGGACAATGCGGCACCCAACACGTCCAGAATTGCTACAGAGTGGCTCCAGGGAAACTCTTCTGAGTTCAAACATTTCCACTGGCCACTAAACTCCCCAGCCATGAACATTATTGAGCATATCTGGGATGCTTGTAACATGCTATTCAGAAGAAATCTCCAGCCCCTCGTACTCTTACGGTTTTATGGACAGCCATGCAGGATTCATGGGGTCACTTCCCTCCAGCAGCACTTCAGACATTAATCGAATCCATGCCACGTCGTGTTGCGGTACTTCTGTGTGCTCACGGGGGCCTACATGACATTAGGTAGGTGTACCAGTTCTTTGGCTCTTTAGAGTATCTGGTGATTGGTAGAAGGCGTGCGCCCGCTGGCACGGTTAGCATTGAAACGTAAGCGAGGAAACATTCCGCTCCCCACGAAACATCGTGAGCATCGGCCAACTTAAGATCTACAGACTGTTTGCGTGCGGGAAAATACTCCGATTTGACCCATATGTCCGGGGCTTTCGAAGTCTTTGTCTGGGGTCGGCAATGGAAGTGATGGCAGGCCTATCCCCTTGATAATCCATGTTAATTACTTACGCGTTAATGGCACCTGGAACCATTTATTGCGCAGTATAAGAATAAGTTTTAAACGATGAAAAGAAAAATTACTCCATTCAGTTAATAATTAAATGAACATGCATTCTACTTGTGTTAACTTTGGCGTACTCCTGAAATACGTTTTCACTTAGGACCACCCTCTGTAAGCATAATTTAGCCCTACTTTAGTTCAGTTAATTAAAGAATTGCAGAGTGATTTCATTTAGAAGAATGAATGGATAGCTCGATCAGCTGAAGCACTAAAGAGCGGTTTTAGTTAAAGGCATGAGCACATGATTCACTGACAGAAAAAATACTGATTGTTTTGACTTGAAAAGAAAGAATGAATAATTCAGTCAATATACAAAGCTACAACAGTGTCCAATCTTTTCATTCGATTCCTCTCACTGACTGTTTTCACTCAAAGAAATGAATGAGTAATAATCCAAGCGACAGGTAAAACTACAAGCGGCTGACACGATTGTTGTGACTCGGTTGTTCCCACATACTCGTTTCATTCTAAAGATGAATGAGTAGTCTGACCAACTGAATGACTGTTTTCATTTGGTTGCTCCCAAAGACTGGTTTCTCTCGAAACAATGAAAGAGTAGTCCAACCGACTCAATCGATTGTTTTCATTTGGTTGTTCCCACAAACTAGTTTCACTTAAAAGAATGACTGAATAATTCAACCGATATGTATAGCTACAACCGAATGAGTCGATTGTTTTCCAACAACTGAATGAATCGATAGTTTTCATTCGGTTGTTCCCATCACTAGCTTACCAATGATTCAACAAAATCTTATACTTTAGGGAGTCGTCAGTCTCCTATTTTTCTACGTAATTTCTGACACCAGAAATACTGAGCAGGAGACTACTATCGTTTTTATCAAAGGGCATAAAGCCAGCAGAGGAACTGGCTAGATCTATATTTTCTCTATAATTACAATTACTACGAATTTTAATAGAGATATTTGAGACTGACTCGCCCTTTTCATGTAATATTTCTGTTGTAACTTTCTTTGCACGCTTTGTGGTTCTTTACTGTATACAGGAGCGAGGAATATAACACGTTTGAACATAAGTATACCCGCCGCTGGAGCTCCGGAGAGGAGATACTTGCATATCATTGGCAGCGGCGTAAGCGGTCGCTGCAGCGCTCTCATGCCGCGGTGGCGGCTGTAGAAAACGCGGCGGCGTGACCGGCGGCGTACGTGTTTTATTGTACGGCCGACTGGATGGCGTCCGATACCGCACCCTTCTCCGCCCAACTTCGGGGGTACGGGGGGAGGGCGGTGCCGTGGAAAGTGATGAGGCTGGTTTCTTCTGGCAGAGATGACCAATCCGCGTTCCGACATTGCGTCTTGCGAGCGTGAGGGAAACTGCCCCGGAAAAAGCAAAACGCAGGACGAATCAGAGGGCGCAGGAAGGAGCATTGAGGATGCCGCAGTGGGTGCCGGCGACTAGACGAGAGTGACGGCGTCGATGTTCATGGGCGAGGCGACGTGCGACTTTGATGGCAACGGCGCCGCGGGTGGGCAGGAGTCAACTCTAATTGGTGAGGCGGCCACGGATGGAGGCACCCGCTCGGCGAGCTGCGTGGGAGGCTGCGTTGATGCGACCGGACGTGGCTGTGTCACGGCGGCCGGACTCTGTGCAGTGAATAAATCTGAAACAGTTTGATTTACGGCAGGATCACTGAATTCACGGAGCCGTAGCTGATTTTGGTGGCGCTTGTGTGTGTCTGAGCTGCCACGAATAGTATACTGCGCTCTGCCAGCTGATCTTAGAACAACGCCGGATTCCCATGAATGCGGCTTGTTGTGTACTTGATACTGAACTCTTACGTTTTGGTGAAACTTTGTGGTGAAGTCTGAAGCTGGAGCAGAGCGGTAAGGACGAAACAAATGCAGCAAGGTCCGATGGTGTCTCTCACGCAAATGTTCTACCGGCGAAATGTCAGGAGCAGGTAAAATACGATATGAAGTTAAAAACATAAGTAAGGCATCTTCACACGAATGTGAAGCTCGAAGTTTTGACATTTGCGGCTTGAATGTTCGAGCGAAGCGTTCAGCCTCGCCGCTAGATTGTCGCGAGAATGGTGCTGTGCTGACATGCTGTATTCCATTTTGTTTGCAAAATTGTGCAAATTCTTTTGAAGGAAAAGGACGGCCATTGTCAGAAACAATTGTCTGTGGCAAGCCTTCGAGAGAAAATACAGGAGCGAACGCCATGATAGTGCTGGCGACATTGGTCGAATGAAGTGGAATAACAAAATCATATTTGATGTAGGCGTGGACTATAATCAACCAACTTGTTAGTCAAAAGGGGCCAGAAAAGTCAGGCGTTGTCATGGAGGATCAGATTGAGTCTAGGTGAAAAATTCTTAGCGTGCAGCGGCCTGATTAACCGCGCATGCGCAACAGTGTGCCGTCACACGTTCTATTTGCTTATCTAAACCAAGCTACGTATAATGTTGGCGCGCCAGCTGCTTATTGCGAACTGTTCCCCAGTGACCTCCATGTAAAAGACACTTGCTGTTGCAGCAAGCTGGGGATTAGCGCCCTTGTCTGTCCGTTTGGCGTGTGAAGTAGAATCACATCACTTATAAGAGGTAAACTGTTGTGGTGCGCAAAATACTTTCGCATCATGGCATCGGACATACTTCTCTGTAAGCGCGACCAACCTCTGCGAATGTAACTTTATCTTAGTGATTGGCTGTGGTACGTGGCTTGTGCGATCGACCGTGTGTCAGTAGGAAAAGAATCCAACGCTTGCGAATTAGAAGAATCAATATGTAAACAAGAATCTTCCGATGCGTCGAATCCTGCATCTGTGCCTAAAGATAAACGAGACAGTGTGTGGCGTTTGCGTGTTGCACCGTCGGGAAATTCAGAATTTGATACTGGTAACTAGACAGTAATAGCAAACAACACCGAAGGTTTTGCACAGTGTAGTCGGGAACTTGTTTCGACGGATGAAACAGTGCAATCAGTGGCTTATGGACCGTGACCAGAAGAAATTTTGTCATACAGATAATGATGGAATTTCGGTACACAATATACTATAGTCAGGGCTTTCTTCTCCAGCTGGCTACAGTTAATTTGAGCACTGTTTAAAGTTTTGGAAGAAAATGCGATGGGGATTTGTGTGTTGCCAATTTTGTGGGATAAAACCGCTGCGACGCCATGGGACGTGGCATCTACAGCAAGCACAAGTGGTTTGAGCGGACCGTAGTGCAAAAGGCAAGGTTGACAAATCAATGAATTGTTCAGTCTCTGAAAATCTTGGTCGCAGTCTGTTGTCCATTGGAACGGAACATTTTTACGTCTGAGATGGTTCAGAAGCGCGGCAACGTGCACCGCATAAGGAATAAACGTTATGTCATAGGTCAAGTTTCCAAGAACAGCTTGCAGTTCACGTAAATTCTTAATTTCTGAATTGCTTGTAAATGTTTTGTCGAAGGACGAGCGTCATTGGTGTCGATGACATGTCCTAAGTATTCAATCGTTTTGTTGAAAAAAGAACATTTCAGCAAGCTACATTTGAGGCAGGCCTCAGTAAGAGCTTGAAAAAGACAGTCCAAATTTTGAAGTTATTGTTCCTGTGCCTGTCCGGAGACGACAATGTCGTCAAGATAATTAAAACAAGAAGGCACCTCGGACGTCGCTTGTTGGAGAAACCTTTGAAACAACGCAGGCTCGGAAAGCAGGCGTTGATATTGAAACAATTCGACATGAGTATTCACAAGAAAAATTTTCTTTGTCTCTTCGTCCAATAGTAACTGAAGGTAGACGTCTGCAGGATCAATTTTTGAGAAGAACTGTCCTCCCGCTAGGCGATCCAAGCTTTCCTTAATACGTGAGAGCAGGTAGGAATCGATGACAGTCTGTGAATTTACCGTGCGTTAGAAATCCGCACAAGGGCGAATCTTCCCATTTGGTTCATGACGACTAATGATGATACCCACTGACTTGCTGAAATTAGTTTCACGACACCAGCAGATTCTAGTCTGAATTTCAGCGTCGACGTTGTCGCATATTGTACGCGGCACAGGGCATGCACGGCAGAATTTGGGTTACGCATTGGCTTTCAACGTAATGTGGGAGTGAAAATTTTTTTGCACGTCACAAAGTACCATCGAACAAACGTCAATACTTGTCACAGAGTTGTTGAATTCATCATAAGAAATTTTTGTGTCAGTGGCATGCACATTGTCCTGTACGTCTAATCCGAAGAAATCAAACGCATCCATACCGGAAATATCAGTACTCGGGCATGAGCGAACTACAGTGAAATATACTCCCTTAGTTGTGTTTTTGTATTTTGCCTTTAAGTGGTACGTCCCAAGCACTGAAATGCTGTCGCCGTTGTAGGCGGTGAGATGCAGAATTGATGTTTGCAAAGGTTTTTCCATGTGCATTTCGGTTAAGTAAGGTGACCGAAGCTCCGGTATCTAGTTGAAAACGCACTGATTTGTCACAGATTTACAGTGTCAGCCACAGTTTGTGGTGTGTTCTCTGGATACAATTGTCTATGCGATGTTGTGAAAAACTGTTCTGTTTCCACATGCGCACTAGAGCGCTTCTGTAAATTTCGAGATCGGGAGAGCCTATTTGAAGTTTGCAGTATTCCCTTCGAACGCGTTTTCTGCATCTTCGTTTGTCTGACTTTTGTTTTGAGTGGGAAGAGGCGCAGAGTCTGAAAATGAAATGACACCTATTTCCATCTGTTCCTGCTTTACATAATTCCCGCGTGAAACACAGGAGGGCCTTCTAGTCTTTTGCAAGCAGACCGGTTTGGTATGTCTCGTGCAATGACAAAAATCGCATTCAGCCTGCCTGAACAAGCAGTTCTTCTGATCATGGGTGACATAGTGTTCCACACCTGACTTAGATTTGCGCAGAACTGAAGCAGTGGAATTAGCGTTGCACCGCCGCGGAAAATGCTGTATGTAGTTGTGTGGCCGGCCTTGTTTACGCGGTGCTGATTTGCGAGAGCTCGGGCCATGGCTGTGGCTGGGGCACGGGTTGTTTGTCTCAAGTGCAGCGATAACTGGTCGACAGAAATATTACTCGGCTAAATGTTGAACTTCACATACATCTATAACTTTATTCTCTTCATTGAGGCTAGGGCTACGATGCCTTAGAATTTCGGCCCTCAGTCTCTGATCTGATAGATTCTGAATGCCAGCATCGCAAAGTATTCGTCTTGATAAGATGGACCACAGACACAGTTTCTAGTCACGCCTTGTAATTCCACAGTCCATTTTTTACAGTGTTGGTGACTAGGAGGTTGCGTGTGGAACAATTTATACCTTGCAGCAGCAATGTGTATTTGAATCTAAAAGAAAATCGTCTAATCTTTGAATAAGGACTCCATGGGGCTGGGTTTGGGACTCACTGCGGGAAATAATTTTACTAACAGCCGGTGCGTGTACACTACTACACATGAAAAGAAAGATGCACGACGTGATTCACCTGTGATTTTGTAGGCATCGAAGTGTTGATGCAGCCGTGTTATGTACTCTTTCCATGTTTCATTTGTCCCATAGAACTGCAGGAAGGGCGGAGGCGGCAGCTAAAGCCCGTCTTTTGCTTCTGACGCCTTTTGTTGGTGGGCTGCTTGCACTTGTACGAGGCAAGAAACTGCTGACAGCAGTTCTGTTAATTGTCGACTCTGAAACTGAATATCGTTTAGGTTGAAAGTAGTTTCAATGACGAGGAATTCTTACTTCTATCGACAAGTATCGATCAGCATCCACACAGTAGAAATGAACATCCATAAAGCAAAAGAAAAAAATTACATAATATGTTACTTTGAAATTACACCTGACAGCTGTTAATCATTAACTGAATTCTGAAAGAGTAAGCTTTTTTCATGTGTGTTTTGTCGTGCAATTGTTTTGTTACACCAAGAGCTACTGAAGGTTTAAGAAGTTGTGCACCAAGCCATCTGAAGACTGGGAGGATTCCTCGTTCCCGAGGAAGCTAACGCTGCCGAGGCGGAAATCTCTAATGGGATCACATAAACATGTAGTAGTTTCGCCACTCTCAAGGGAACATTCTCAAGTGTAACTAAACGATGTTAATAAAATTTGTCGGGTGTGCAGAGGGGCCGAAATAATGCAATACGTATTTTTGTTTGTTTGTGTTGAGTTTCACTTTTAAGGGCTCAAACTCACCTCAAAACGTAATTTGGCATGTTATATTTATAGGACGTATCTTTGAAACAATGACATATAAGAAATGTTTTTCATAAAAAGTTTGTGTGTAATTAATTTTCTTGCAAAACCATATAATCTACTTTAGCAATAATTTGAAATTTTACAAAGTACCCCACCGCCATTACTTAAGTTTGAAAAATGAAAACTTTTTTTATAAAATAAATTAAAGAAGCTTTCAATCCACGTACATCCATCTGTAATAAGGCTGGTTTTGCAAATACCATTATTGGAAAATAAGCTAAGTATTAATCTAATTGTTTATTTTACTTATGTTTGGTTTATGTTTTAAATTGTTATTTTACGTTTTACATTCATGTTTTTGTTTGTTTTTTAGTTTACTGTTTCATATAGGTGTATTTTGTTAATTGAAAACAATAAGTAACTCATTATTATGATACCAAATCATTACATGTGTAAAGAAAAGCTTAAAACATAACGTTTTTAAACCATGCAAATAAAATGAACGCAACTTCTTCACACGTAACAAAACAAAATTCAGCAGAATTTCAAATTCTCACAGGTGATCCTCTAAATATCCTTATTTGTATCAGGCATATTTGAGTACAGTAGTCAGCCGGTGCAAAGAGAATTGAATATGTACTAGCGAGTGCAGCCTGATTATACTGTTTCTCAAGTGGAGATTGACATCATAATCATTCAACAGGACTAGATCTGAAAATCTTCTCACAAAGATCTTCCAACATCAAAGCTTTATTCATCTCACGGCTGTACCTGTGCCATTAAGCCCTTTAGGATCACCAGATGAACAAGTCTCTTGTACTGAGGTATAAAAAAAAAAAAAAAAAAACCTAGAGATGAGCTACAACCGAGAATTCGCAAATCTCCTTTTGAAGTCCCAAATGTGTTTACGACATCTTCGAAATTTGGTAAACAAACGTCTGACCAGGTCAAAAGATATTTGAAAGACGTTTTATTTCCCACTGAAGGAGAAAAATCTGTGTTACTGTTAGATTTTTTTTTTCGGAAGAGGGGGGGGGGGGGGTCAATGTGAAAGTACCGTTTAGAGCATCGTACCTGATGAGGAAAAGGAACTTGTTCACCTGGTGATCCCAAAGAGCTCGGCAGTACAGGCACAGCCGTGGGACGAACACGGCTTTCGATGTTGGAAGAACTTTATGAGAAGGCTTTCAGATCTAGTTCTGTTGAATGGTTATGATGTCAACCTCCACTTGAGAAACAATATAATCAAGCTGCAGTCACTAGTGCATAATCAATTATCTTCGCCAACGCTTACCAATGTACTCAAGTATGCCTGATACAAATCAGGATATTTACAGGATCACCCATGAGAATTTGAAATCCTGCGGAATTCTGTTTTATATTGTGTTCCCTATCGTGAATATTACGTGAAGAAATTTCCTTTATTTTATGTGCATGGTCTAAAAAAATATTATGTTTTAAACATTTCTTTACAGAATGACATTATTGTAACGGTTTTGTATCATGTTGTTGTTGTTGAGGTATTCAGTCCAGTGATTGGTTTGATGCAGCTCTCCATGCCACTCCATCTTATTCAGGCCTATTCATCTCCGAGTAACTACTGAAATCTACATCCTTCTGAATCTGCTTCGTGTATCCATCTCTTGGTCTCCCTCTACGATTTTTACCCTCCACGCTTCCCTCCAATACAAAATTGGTGATCCCTTGATGCCTAAGAACGTGTCGTACCAACCGATCCCTTCTTCTAGTCAAGTTGTGTCACAAATTCGTCTTCTCGCCAATTCTATTCAGTACCTCCTCATTAGGTACGTGATCTACCCATCTAATCTTCAGCATTCTTCTGTAGCACATCATTTCGAAAGCTTCTATTCTCTTCTTGTCTAAACTATTTAATGTCCATGTTTCACTTCCATACATAGACTCCATACAAATACTTTCAGAAACAACTTCCTGACACTTAAATCTATACTCGCTGCTAACAAATTTATCTTCTTCAGAAAAGCTTTCCTTATCATAACCAGTCTAAATTTTATATCCTCTCTACTTCGACCATCATCAGTTATTTTGCACTCAAAATAGCGAAACTCATTTACTACGTTAACCCTACCACCACTATGCTCGGACCTGTCACATGGATGTCGTCTAAGGAGTAAGGAGGGGGGGGGGGCAATAATTGCCCTCACATTCCTTTCACTTTTCAACATTTGTTTGTTTGTTTTGTTTTGATCATTTAATGAACTAAGAATTTCTTTACTAAGTTATTAGGAACATTATAACATATACAAATCCAATGAATAAAGTAATGAATATGAGAAATATTATTATCATGAAGCTAACACTATATACTTCAAACCTATATTAAGAAATCATAAAAGAACGTAGCATAGCAAACCACAAATAGAAAACAGAAAGCCAAAGTCAGAAATTACAATTGAGTTTTTCCTTCCTACTCCCCTCACTTTCACTTTCAATTCCACAACCTTTGCATATGATTGTTTTTGCAGAATGAGTGGAGCACACATACTTGGAACACATCAACAAACTATAGACACTTTTTTCATCTTGTCTTTTTCCTTTTTAGAGTTTTTACTCTTCAAACAGATGTGACACCTTCCTCTTGAATAAAATTCAACAGATTGAACAGTTGCAGTAATGCTGGGCAGCGTTTTCCCTAGAACACTTTCCATTGCAAAGATGACAGGCTTTTGTAAACCCATGATATTCTTTGCTCTCTCTTCCACAGCTGGCCTAACGAGCTGTTGACCTAATTCTAACAGATACAGCCTTCTTACATTATGCTTCTTCTTATTCCAGTTTGGTTTATTTAACATGAAAATTGTTCCAGCACTGAGGCAGGAAACATCTATCAAGGCGAAAAAGAGAGATAATGGCCACCTTCTCGTCCTTCGTCTTACTGAATGATGTTGCGTCATTTGATCAATGCTGTCTATGCCCCCTTTGGTTTCATTGTAGTAGAAATTTATGTTCGTCCTTTTATTAGCTGTCGGCTCATCCACCTTGTTATCGTTGTGTTGTGTGGAAAGAAGTAGGAGATTCTTAGTAGGCTTCAGTTTGGAGGTGTATGAAACCAAGGTAACTGGTGCGTTGCCTGTTTTCGGATCTGTCAATAAGAACTTAGAGGAATATAGCTCTCGACCCTGTGTCTTCATCAGCTGTTCTGGTATGTGTTTTCTATTACTCTTCAATGTTCCCTCCAAAATTAACTTGTCATCATTGTAAAGCTCCTTGGCTAGGTCTATGGATGTATAATAACGATCTGTTGTTATATTTCTTCCACTTCCTGCCAGCGGATTCACTAGGTACAACAACAGCCTTTGCACTCCGTTCCTCGGTAGGTCGTTCATCCATCCCTCCACAGACCTCCATTTTTAGAACATACCGTGTGTGTGCATCTGATAACATCCCAATCAATATGCCATACTTCCCAGGCTTGTCTTTCATAAAGATCTTAAAGGGACATCTTCCTCGAAATAGGGAGAGCATTTCATAGATCGTTAGATCTGCACTTGGTATGTAGTATTTCACAAATATTTCGTCAATTTTGTCGAAAACTTCACGAAGTCCTCAAGAGGCAGTCTAGTGTCTTATTTGTGCCCATGAGTATCAAAATACCAATGAAAGCGTACATTTGTTCTACGGCTGTAAGTTTTAAGTTCTTATTACGAGCTTCTTGGTTTGTATAGTCCACGATAACCTTCATTATTTCAGGAGTTACAAACTTTTTCAAAGATTCTGACACACTAGACGTCAAGCCTTCATGAGTCAAACCTTCACGAAAATTCACTATATTTTGTACTGACCTGCGTACTTGCCTTGGAGGCGCAGTGACATATTCCCTACTGCTTTTTGCTATAACAATGATGCTGGAAGCAGCTGCATGGTGTTCATCAGGGTATGAACTCCGTGAACTTGAGTCATTTTCAATTGCTGTGTCACTATCGTATGTCACAACTGTATCATCTTCTTCTGGATCACTTTCATCACCTTCACTTGTTTCATTTATTATAGCTGGCACCTCTTCACCTGTGAGAAACCTCTGATACTGATGAGACATTTTATTAGAACTGCGAGTAATGTACATCTGCTCGAACAAAAAAGGAGATTTATTTCTAAACAACAATGGCAACACAATACAGCGGTACGAGCAGTCAGAAACTGCATTTCTTTCTGCTATATTGATAAATATTTTAATGAGAAAAGTTGTTTCACCGATGTCTAAGGGAGAGGGGCGGGGTCGGGGGGGGGGGGGGGGGGAGTAGGGTCAAAATTTCCCGCACTTCAATTAAATATAATAGGCAGATTTAAATAATTCACAAAAATTATAATTCCATGACAGCACATACTCTAGATATTTTCCTACAACTACCTAAATTCTTGATTCTTCACTCCAGCAAATAGATACATTACACAAATAAAACAATACTGTGGGAAATTTTAGCCCCCCCCCCCCTCTCCTCTTAGTGATGCTAGGGTTAAGTGTCTCATTTCCTAGTCTAATTCTCTCAGCATCACCTGATTTAATTCGACTACATTCCATTATCCTCGTTCTGCTTTTGTTGATGTTCATTTTATATCCTCCTTTCAAGAAACTGTCCATTCCGTTCAACTGCTCTTCCATGTCCTTTGCTGTCTCTGACAGAATTACAATGTCATTGGTGAACCTCAAAGTTTTTATTTCTTCTCAATGGATTTTAATTCATACTCCAAATTTTTCTTTTGTTTCCTTTACTGCTTGCTGAATACACAGATTGAATAACATCGGGGATAGGCTACAACCCTGTCTCACTCCCTTCCCAACCACTGCTTCCCTTTCATGCCCCTCGACTCTTATAACTGCCAACTGGTTTCTGTAAAAATTGTAAATAGCCTTCCGCTCCCTGTATTTTACTCCTGCCACCTTCAGAATTTGAAAGAGAGTATTCCAGTCAACATTGTCAAAAGCTTTCTCTAAGTCTACAAATGCTAGAAATGTAGGTTTGCTTGTCCGTAATCTATTTTCTAAGATAAGTGGTTGGGTCAGTATTGTCTCACGTGTTCCAACATTTCTACGTAATCCAAACTGATTTTCCCCAAAGTCGTCTTCTACCAGTTTTTCCATTCGTCTGTAAAGAATTGATGTTAGTATTTTGCAGCCGTGACGTATTAAACTGATAGTTCGTTAGTTTTCACACCTGTTAACACCTGCTTTCTTTGGGGTTGAAATTATGATATTCTTCTTGAGGTCTGAGGGTAAACTGTAAAACTTCGGCAAACTTGGGATTTTGCGTTCTTTTAAATTTGGTTCGTGACCAAATGTTTATAAGTCTGCAGAAGATCTGGAAATGTTCCCTATTTAGTTTACTAATACCTCGTATTTGATAAACACGTCCCTTTAGAGCGTATGGCGATTTTCAAACAATGTCAGCCAACTGTATGGATGATTTCCCACTTTCGGGCCAATTTTATATTAACTTCTTGTCTCTCTAGTCATTTTCAATTATTGGGTGTTGAACTAATGATTTCCCGAGGTTACTTGCGTATGTGAAAGTAGGATTCTTGCGTGATATAATTTTAAATGGTTAAATGGGTCACATACGTGTTGTACAAATACAACTCACACACTTTATGTATAATCCGATGTTTTTCGGCCCAGTTTCGTAAGCGGTCTTTCATCCCATTGTTGGAAAGGATACTTCATTTCGCCGCTGCGTCTGTAGTCGACACTACGTATTTAAAGACAAAGCAAAACGCTGGAGTGTTCACAGAGATCCAGCCTCAACAAAGCTGCAGCCACATAGTTCACCTCCAAAATAATATAATGAGCACTCACTTTGACATTGCTTTATACCGTTACTTGTTCAAAAATAAGTTCAGCAGACAAATATTAGTTACCTCCTTAAACAAATATATTGGTCGCTTTGGAGCGCTGTAGATAGTAAATAGCTCGTCCAGGCGGTCACGTGGGTGTCAGTAGTAGGGTTCTGGGGCTCCAGATGCAATTTTGATGTCAAATTGATTTGCAAATCAATTAAATTAATCAATTACGAGGGTAATCCCAAAAGTAAGGTCTCCTATTTCTTTTATAAGTACAGAACTCTGTTTGTGTGGCAGTTGGTCGCACTGTTATGAAGAGTGCTTCACGCGCTGTGTGTAAACATGCGCACCCCACACTAAGGCGCTCAGTCTTGGCTTGGCAGCCGTTGAGAATGAAGCTGCCGTTGTATGTTACCGCCAAGTGCGAACTGCACGCAGTTAATCGGTTTTTGAGCGTAAAGGGCACTGCGCCGATTGAAATCCATCGCTAATTGACGGAAGTGTGTGGTGAGTCGTGCATGGATGTCAAAAATGTTAGTAAGTCGTGTAGAGAGTTTGCCGAGTGTGGTGTAGAGAGTCGGACCGAAATTCACGACGAACAAAGGAGCGGGAGACAGTCAATTTCTGAGGAGACTGTGTTGAAGGTTGGGCAAAGCATGCGTAAAGATCGGCGGATCACCCTGGATGATCTCTGCACGTTGGTTCATGAGGTTTCCCGAAGCACCGCTCACAGAATTTTAACGGAAACATTGAACTACCGGCAGGTGTGTGCAAGATAGGTGCCACGCATGCTGGCTAAGGACCACATGCGGCAACGAATTGATGCTTCCCGCGCATTACTTCACCACCTTGCAGCTGAACAGGACAACTTTCTGGACTCAATTGTCACGGGTGACGAAACCCGGGCATACCACTTTACAACTGAGACCAAGCAACAATCACGCCAGTGGCGGCATCCTTTTTCGCCAAAGCCATGGAAATTCAAACAAACTCAGTCTGCCGGTAAATTAATGACAACCGCGTTTCGGGATCGGAAAGGGGTATTGTTGGTCGACTTTATGCCCACTGGGACCACAATTAACGCTGACAGGTACTGAGAGACTCTGAAAAAACTCAAACGGGCAATTCAGAACCGGAGAAGAGGAATGTTGAGCAAGGGCGTACACATTCTCCATGACAACTCTCGCCCACACATCGCTCAGCAAACCGTTGCTCTCCTACAACAGTTGGAGTGGTACATAATCACCCACCCACCCCATAGTCCTGACTTGGCGCCCAGTGACTGTCACCTGTTCCCTAGGTTAAAAGAACATTTGGCCGGAAAGCGATTCAGCTCCGACGACGAGGCGAAAGAAGAGGTTCATAACTTTCTGAACAGCATTGCGGAGAGCTGGTATGACATGGGCATAGAAAAACTGCCACAGCGGCTACAAAAATGCATCGACATAAATGGTGATTATGTCGAAAAATAGCTAAATGTTCAAGCTGTAAACTGATGTAAACCAGGTCTATGTACTTATAAAAAAATAGGAGACCTTACTTTTGGGATTATCCTCATAATACTCCCCCCCCCCTCCGACCACAACACCCCCACCCCCAGATGATATCATGCGTTTTCCTCTGTCTTCATGTTCGTCCCCACACCCTCCCCCTAGCCACCTTTCCCCCCTTCCTCCCCCCCCCCCCCCCGCCCCCCGCTCCCCACCGGCGCGGAAAGATGTTTACGTAGTCGGACTCTGAGGCTAGCGCGGCTGACCATTTGTGGCGGCCACCGCTAGTCGCTTGACGTCAGCCGGCCAGGGAGCTGCAGATGGAGCGGGCTCAGCCATCCGCACGTACGTAAGCTGCGCTCTGGAGTTTCGCTGTGTGAACATGGAGAAGTCAGTTGGAACGCACCTGCATGACCGTAATGTCTGAAATAAAGAGTCATTTGCCAGGTATTTACAGAAGGCTATGTCCGTCGCGTGTATGGAGGGTGTGTGACGTAAGCAGGGCGGCGGCGCAGCGATTGTACAGTTATTACGCGCGCGCGAGAGCGAGTCAATTAGCGGGCGTTCTAGTGCGGTCGAAACGTGCTGTTATATAGCCATGGTGGATTCCACTGTCGAGCAAACTTTGCCGCCAAAAGTGTAGCACTGCGTTCTCGCTCGCACAGGGACACGTGGTGGACGGTGAGCGGTCGGCATCGACAGGTTTGAACGTGGCGCCGAAAGTGTTGGAGGGAAACGGTCGACCGTTGTGTGATTCAGCTCTGAGGCAGACTATTTTGGCGGGAAACGTGTGGAGGCGACGAATACACGTGGTGAGCGGACAAGGGGCCGCTGTGACGTCAAACTCGACAAGTTCCAGCATGTCCAGCGAAAACATGTTTACGACGTGGGAGCGATCGCTGGGCTCGCCCCCCACGCTAGTGGCCGGCCGCCCCACGTGACAGGCGTAGACAGTGTCTCCGCGCGCCGGCCAGGGGGTGGCGAGGATTTGAACTAATTCAGTTGGAGCACGGACGTCGTGGTGACTGCACTGCGGTATCAAAGATGTGTGTGCTGACTGTGTTGGAGAACAAGTGATGATCGTACTGCTTGAAATAAAGTCTTCAGTCCCTTCCCCCCTGCAAAATCAAAGGACGTGAATTACGTTACTGTAAGTGCAGTTCATTATTTGACGCGATTATGATAGGCTACCAGTGAAAAAAGATAAGTGACGGAGAAAGTTCATAAGTGTGATCAATTATGGTGTTGGGATTTGAACTTATGATAGATTTTTGTTATGGATGTAAGGAAAATGGCGTTCTCACCGAGAAAATCGGACATCTTGAATAAATAATAAATGATAATTATATATAGAAGTACAGTTTTCGAGATATTATCGTGTTGGAATTTGAATTTGGCGCAATTTTCTAGTGGATGTAGGCCTATAATAATAATAAATAATAATAATAATAATAATAATAATAATAATAATAAATGATAATGAATGATAATAAATGATAATGAATAATAAACAAAAGTAAGGTTTTGCAGCCATTAACATGTTGAAATTTGAATTTGGAGGGAATTTTCTAGTGGAGGCAGGTCAATAATAATAAATAATAATAAATGATAATAAATAATAATAAATGACAATAAATAATAAGAAATGATAATGAATGTTAATAAATGATAATCAATAATAATGAATAATAATAATAAAGAGAAGTACGGTTTTGCATGCATTATCCTGTTGGAATTCAAACTCCCGCCATTTTTTCTTCTGGAGGCTTAGGTTAGTGGACATAGCACAATTGGGCTACTTTCCCCACCAAAATTCAAAATTCCCGCCATTTTTTCTTGAGGTTAGGTTATTGGATGTAGCACAGTTGGCTTATTTTCCCGCCAAAATCCGCCATCTTGGATGACGTCATGCGATGTTGCCAAGTCTACATGCTGCCATCTTGGATGACGTGTTCGCCGTATCTTGAATAAATTTGGCAACAATGGAGACGGGGGTGGCACATAGGTTGTCCCTCTACTAACGTGTCACCGTAAGGTGTGGCTTCACGGCTACATTCATCATTGGCCCATTCTTTTTTGAACAGGTTGGCACTCAAGGACCAAAGATAGTCAGTGTGACTGGCCAGTGTTTCTGCAATATGCATCGCCAGCATGTCATACGCGCCCTATAGGAGAGAGACACATTGAACTCATAGTTTTCACGCAAGATGGGGCCCCACCTCACATCACTCGTGAAGTTCACCTGCTTATCTTAAATACATCTGGAAACGATCGAATTATCAGCCGATCGCTTCCAAATGCATGGCCAGCACAATCACCTGATGTCACTCCCTGGTTGTGAGGCTACCTGAAGGACAGGGTTAATCAGGGGAACATTGACACATGTGCTGATCTGCAGCTCAGATTTTCAAGAGAAGTAGCCAGCATACGTACGGACATGCTTCGTTCTGCTTTGCAGAAAGCAATACTATGCTTTTAGACTCTTCTGGACACTGATGGCCGCCCTATTGAGCCCCTTCTGTAGCAGTAATGCTACCAATATAAGATGGAATGATGTACCGTAACTGAGGATTAAAAGTGTTTCAATTGTGTTGATTCTGCAGTATTTCTCTTCCCCATGTCCCTGACATTAATGCTACCAAATCTGGTACTCGTACAGAAATTAGTTTTCGTGTTATAACGTGTTAAATAGGGAAAGTTTAATTATAACTACCCGGTACATGAACACCAATGTTCAACTGATTGCAGACATTTCGACAAATTCTGGAGTGTATGCCTTGGCGTAAACTCTCTGGATCCTATCTTATATTACACTATGCCTTTCGTGGGACACAATGTTGAGAGGAACATATGTCGGCATTAAACAGCTGACTGATGTTGACTTGTTGCTCTTCTTTGAATGCGGAGTTTGTGGGGGACTTTGACATTGAGTGCACAGGTATATCAAGGCGAATAACCCACGAATGACTGAAGAGGAGTATGGACCATCTGACGATTTTACATCCTTTGCTTGGATGTAAAGAACCTCAACGGTCGCGCGATGCAACAAACTCTACCATTTGGAGGTTTCTGATGGCTGCATGGGAAGGAAATCGTCAGACTGAAAGGAAATATCCATGATGTGCCTGTCGATTCTGGTGAGTATCCATGCAGGTAGAACCGGCATATACCACCCATTTGCAAGATGAGCACAGTGATACGTCAATGCTTCCAGAGCGCCTAGTCACAGGAAATGGTTCCAATCTGGAGCGCTTGAGAACGCTGGGGTATAAGCAACGATATATTATGCACTACAAAAACCTCTAGCAACTTCTCAGGCTGGGATGGAATCTGTTAGAATCATCTATGGCAGTTCCTTCAAGCAGCGTTGCTGTTATGTTGATGTAAACATCGGACAGAGGGCTCCTAAGACATGCAATTTTGAAAACGATTTTTACAATTTAATGAATAATTCAGTTTTCAGAAAAACAATGGGAAATGTTAGAGATTATAACGAAATTCATTTAATTTACCGCTGGGTTTGGCGTTGTGGCTAAAAGAATTCATCACCATGCTAAATTTTAATGGGTCACTATCTTCAAAGAATGAGTAGACGCTGTGAAGATGGCTAAGGTATCGTATCACATATCGATATCACCCTACTGGCGTTCCACAGTTGGTAACAGAATTGCAAGTTTCCATCTGATGCTGACAGCAGTTGTGCAGGATCTGAGAGACCCAATGGTGCACAACTGCTGAGACACACCTCCAGTGAATCTGTACTACAGCGCCCTTTGCCACCGCAATGCGGGACGGCCGGCGGCAGCCAGTCAACACATATGCACTTGGAGCCTCTTTGATATGACACCATCATTTGTACTAAGTACAGTGAACCACATGCTAGTTGACACTGTGATAGCAGGACTCTGTTTCTTGCTGCATTATTTATAATGAGCGATCGTAGATGTGGAGAAATACAAATTAAGTAAATCTTCTGTTTGTTGTGTTAACTTGGTTGCTAATCATTTCTACTCTTGTCCATCTTTCCTATGACGACAGTTGCCTCACTACTCTATTACCCACCTCTCCTTACCGTTGTGTACAAAGTAGTACACAACGCAAGGTTTCAGTGCAGTTCACGAGGCTTGTGTATATCTGTGTATGTTTTCTGCATCTCTCCAAACTACACATATACCGATTCCACTAATAGTTTGTGAACCCAGACTTTGTCTATCCCAATTTACTTTATGTAGATATATCTGCACTTATACCCGTAAACCCTGTATATTGCATACTATCTACACAGCCGCACACTGTGTGCACATGTAGATATTGTAAACGCTTGTGTGTATGTCTTTTTGTGTTTGTTGTTTTTTCTTCGCCTGATGCTGCTAGTTCCCGTCTTCCGTATACCGCATATAGAAAAAATGACAAGAAAGAAATGTTTAAAATGTAAATACTGTAATACTGCACACAGAATGGTCAAAAAGTAAATGTAAATACTGTATACAGAATGCTCAGAAAGAATATGATTAAAGTTTAATTGCTGTGTATAGAAACAAAATGTAGTATTTAAGTTATTTTTCTCTGTGAGTTTTAATCTATACAAATGTACATGATAGCCACAAGGCATCCGACACAAAAAGTATAAACACTAGCTCTGTAAATAAACCAATGTATGTAAGTCAGCATAAAACATTGTATATTACATTTGTAAATAAAAAATTGTTAATACAAAATTATATAATAAAATGTGCTGCAAAAAGAAATTGCTAGTCATAAACCAAAATTAATTTGTTATATCACTGACATTATTTCTCAACCCTTCCAATACAAAGTTATTGTTAATAATAATTTGTTTATAACAAGGCTGAACCTATCCCGTCATGTACAGACCTCGAATGAAGATGCCTATGCAACTGAATTGCACTGTGTAACAAAACGAAAGATCACTTTTTCGAACCCCGTAATTGTCTCCTTTGCCGACGCATAACTTTGAAATCTGACTCAGATGTGCCTACAACCTTCCTCTGTAATGGTGCATAAGCCTGGAGTACTGCAACGTCACCCTAGGGCTCGGTGACGCTACAAAGCAGCAAGGTGTCGACGCATGCAAAAAAAAAGGGAAGGTCGTCACATCCCTCTTCCGCACATTTCATTCCATCTTTTGGCATGTATGTCATGGAAATCAGAACTGCGACACTCCGCTTTGAAATCACACTGTTTTCTTACGGGTGGCAGAGGAAGACGTGTCAGACACACCACTGCTCCGAATTGTCATGCAAAGGCTTCAGTGGTGGCATCAAAGACGTCAATGAAACAACCCCTTCCCTTGGGGTGTTGATTCCCACACATTTTTCCGTCGAAAAGGACAGTTCGCAGTGCGGTGAGCAACAATACGACGCTCTTGACAACCTTCGACACTGTTCCAACCCCCTGGGAGTTTCAACCTTACTCTAAGATCATCGTGGGCCTACAACGCGTCTGAACGCGATCTGGCCGCTTTGGAGGGTAGTGCGACCGCAATTTTTGCTCTCGTATTCCGGGTAAAACCACTATGGGCCACTCAAAACCATTCGACTGTGATTATGGAGGGGGAGGTGGGGGTGATGGCGGTGTGGTGCAACATTAACATGTGCATTAATAAAACGACGGCAAATTATTCCTCTAAGACGCCACCAGTTTGGCAATACTGTTGTTGCCACCCACGCAGCGATAGATACTGTCCTCAACTGTATACTTACAGGTAATGCACTTAATAAACTCCTCTATGTCCAAAACCAGCATCTCGTCAGTTGAACATATTTCCCGCCAAGAAGAGTAAGGATAGTACCTTACACCCCAGCCATTTTCCTGGTAGCTTGTAGGTGTAGGGTAGAGTTTGAGTTCGTCTGCCACTAGTTTCGAGGCTTTACTTCAGTTTCCCATCCAAAATAAACGAAGTACAATAACCTAACCATCCTCTCCTGCATCTGGCCAGTTTCCATGTGTTGGGATGTGCACTTAGGCTATCTGTCCATAATGTCTGGCGTTTGAGTCCCGGAAAGGGCGCTGCCATTTTTAATGTCCTGCCAATTCGCGGGTGGGGACGTCGGCGCAGTCGTCGGACAAAGAAACTCCCACCAAAATTCGAAATTCCCTCCAAAAATTAAATTTCCCGCCTCCCGCCAGTAGGGCGCGAGCACTTAACGCTGGACAGGATGCAACCTGTTGACCGCGTGCCGGACAAAGGATATGTATGGCGCCAGAGTTTGACCGACAGTGGAACCCACCATGACCGTATAACAGCGCGTTTGCTCGTCACGAGAACGCTCGCTAATTCAAAATGGTTCAAATGGCTCTGAGCACTATGGGACTTAACATCTGTGGTCATCAGTCCCCTAGAACTTAGAACTACTTAAACCTAACTAACCTAAGGACATCACACACATCCATGCCCGTAGCAGTCGCGCGGTTCCGGACTGAGCGCCTTAACCGCGAGACCACCGCGGCCGGCCGCTAATTCACTCTCACCACCCCGCTATATTAAATAATTCAATTTCCAATTTCATACACGTATGCAAAGGTTCAACTCCCTAATTTCAACTACTTTTCGAGGACCAGACCTCCTCCTAGGAACCAGCACCTTGTTTGAAATCTGCCAGTAAACAAAGCTCACTTGCGCTTCCGCCACCAACCTAAGAAAATTGTTTCAAACTAAGCCACCAGCACTCAACCTCTTCCTACACGTTTCTAGAAAACGGACTCACCCTGCACTAGGTCCATGGACCAAGGAACGAATTTACTTTATTTAGAAATGGAGTATATGTATCACACCGACATGTGCCACATCATACAGACCTGCAAAACACTCCTACATAACTCATTTATAATCTTCTAGACACACGCTTGCTAATTGTAAACATTTAAAAATAACTCATAGCACAGCCTACAGACATGCGAACCGCTCGTAAATAATGCAAAACATTTACCTCCAAATAGCCAAACAACTGCTAATTTTCGGAAATAATTTCAGTGCATAGGCTGATGGAAGGAAGAACGAGTGTACTTTACTTATTTGCGACATATCTTTTTGAAACTTTTACTTCTCATAGGTTTCGATATGTAAGGCTGACATAAGGCAGTTTCTGAACTCCAGTAGTGCA
Source organism: Schistocerca cancellata (assembly GCF_023864275.1). NCBI lineage: Eukaryota > Metazoa > Arthropoda > Insecta > Orthoptera > Acrididae > Schistocerca > Schistocerca cancellata. The sequence goes on along the minus strand of NC_064629.1, from coordinate 541,632,360 downwards.
CTACACTTGGCAACACAACCACACCCATCAAGATATTCAGTCCAATCCAGACCTGTAACTCCTCTACAGATAATTTTGTCCAGTTATTTGTCTACTCACTCACATTCCGACCAGATTGCCGTTATTGCGCAAAAACAGCTCAGACTACGCTGTGCTGCTCGGGGAAGTAAGGAAGGGCTGCACTCTATTTATTTGGAGCCCTTTTATTTAGTCGTGGAGTATGTTTGTCACAAAACACCCGCACTGATCCGACTGTGGTCATCGGACACAGGCTACAAACACGTAAACAACTCCTAATTTCACCATACAATAGCAAACAGCTCTTAAATAAGGCAGTACACAATATCAGCAGACGAGCTCTGTACTCTTTAAACTCTCCAAATAAAGCACCGCACAGTGCACAGACATGCTTGCAAAATAGTGCAAACAGACGCGCCCAAACACCACCAGCTGCCAAACCGACCAAAAGTCTCTGCTCGGCCTCCCCCAAACATGACCTCAACACAGTCGCATTCGCACCTATCACCGGAGAAATTGATATCGCCTATGCGCCTTAGATTACGCTCCAAGGCAGGCCTCACGCCCGTGTGGTAGACGAGGAAGGGGATTCCAGAGGCTCCGGCCAAGTTCAGCTTCCGAGCGCTCGTGACAGCCGACACATTTCAAAGCTTCATTGTTCTTCTCATGTATACCGCCGGCGTCTCAGGTCTGGACCTGCCTTCACGTCTATTGGCAGAATAGCTCATAGCTCGTGGACACACTCGATTAACGCAGCCGGGGAAACATTTACTACTCGCATGCAACCGAGATGGTGGCAGAAAACCAATCTCTCGGATCTGCGCTGCAGGCGCGTGTAATCATTGAGAACACTCTATTTATTTTTTTCGAACAACTTATTTAACCATACAGCATATCTATCACGCTATCACAAAACACCAATCCCAGATGTGCCCTGGGCCATGTTGCACAGCCCACAGACACGCACCAAATCATAATTTCAGTACACACTATAGCAAACTCCTGCTAAATAATACATCACACAGATGTGTAGATACGCTCAGTACTCGTAAACTATCCTAATAACGCATAGCAGAGCCTGCAGATCCGCTCGCAAAATAACTCAGCAGACGTGCGCAGGTACCCCCACTCTGCACCCTGCCCACAGGATCGTGAAGTCACCCATCCGTCTGATTTCAGACCTCGCACAGCCCCTGCTCGGCTTCCGCAAGCGCGAGTTGGCGCGGTCAACGCGCTCGTCAGCGGTTAAAGCACACACATACGTCCGTCCAGGACCGCGACCCCGAGCCGCGAACGCGGTTGAAAGTCAACTTTATATCAACGTAGCATAATTCCAAAGCGCAGCCTCCATACGCTAGACACATCATAGCAGCACCTGTCTTTAACTCCTATGACACTGTAGCACACTGCGCATTGCTCCTCACACGACATTACACGGCCCTTTAACTAAACATAACTACACATCCCTGCTCTCGCCTCGTCGCGTGACCAGCCATCTAAACACCTTCTCAATATTATTCTTACTTTACAACATTTTTTTTTAAAAAAAGATCTAATTTACACCTCCCACCACACCTAATATCACACTCGTCCCACCATCAACATACGCAAACGTCCTCAACCCTATCTTGACACTCATATATCACCCCACAAACCATGCCCACCAATCAACTTCCTATTCTCATCCCCTCTTTTGGAATTACAAACGTAGCCTCTCTCTAAACACCAATCAACTCATCTTTCTCGCACTTTCAACAGTAAAATTAATTTTACACACACCCAGAAATACCAAACGCAATTAAAGACTCAAACTTTTATACAGAGCACATACGACACTCAAACCAATATTCAAAGCCTGGTCCATATTTACCACCTCCACCTTCAATTAAATATTATTACCATTGCCGCAACATTCTACCAGCTCTCGATTTGTACCTATTTTTCCGCTCTTAACTGTTGACACTAGCGGTCGAATATCACTATCTATAGATTGCATAAATTTCTACATAAAAAAAATCTCGCCCCGCCGTTTAGAGACTCCTATATCCGAACACATAGCAACATTCAACTATCATTTGCTCTTATCTAATAACTCATCCATCAGGTCTGGGGGCAAGGTCATCGCTTTCTTTCCTTCTTTCAGCAGCAGACAGTTTTTTTTTTTTTTTGCAGTGGTAGCTAAACTGCGCCATCAACTTAACATCACCATTCGCGAAACATATCTTCAAATACGTAAACACACTTACTCAATTACACAGCGGTCTCGCTGAGGACATGACCTTCAATATTACAGTTCTTAATCCCATAACCACCGAAACAAGTACTAAATGCTCAAACTAATCCCATAGCGCCTTACAAAGCGAGTGTCCGAGCGCCGCTGGCGGTATGTCAAAGCTACATAGATGTCCATCTAAACAGCCATCCACTCAGCTCCAGGACCAGAATGCTGAAGTGGGCTCTCCCTATACTTGCACTCCAGCTATTGTTTAACGACATACAGTGCACAAATGGATTCCTGAATAGCGCAGATCTCTATCTCCCCCTTGCATCTCCAACAGGCCATGTAAACAGTGTCCCCCTCTGCCAGCGAACACGAGGTCATTCACCCTTCGCTGATAATTTCCACTCGCATATATAAAACCATATTCACTCCTGCCAAAACTCACTTAATAATAAAAAAGCATTCTCCCTTTCTAAGCATAGATGAGTATGCATTTATCTTCACCCATCTGATCTCTGCAATTTAAGTCAGAGAAAGACATATCTATTGCCTTCTGCAACCTGTCTATAAACAGAACGATCTCAGTTACTACAACAGGACCTTGTTTTGACCATTCGCCGGAAATGCGCACAATGTTGTACGCCTCAAACTAGGTACAAGAACAACAGATCCTCAACAACTTATCATCTTTATCCTCTACCATCAAACAGTGAAAAAGTCACGAAGGCACCAATGCGATCGACCTCCAGCGCGGACAAACGGAATTCACAATACTCCCAGGGCTCCCAGGACCCGGTCCCATCGGCTGGTGGACCAAACGTCGAGCATAGAATACTTCTCCGGACGTAACGCATGCTTGGTCCACTCGTGCTCTCTATCACGGATGCTGCGTATGGTGGATCCGCCTCTAGGACACAGCTCGGGGTATATAGTACGCAGCAGATCCACACTCAAACGCTAACTCGGGTATTGAATATTGTGGATCTGCATTCAAAAACAGCTTCCTACCTTGCGCGAGGTGGATCCACCTTCAAACACTACCCAGTGCACGGCGTATTGTGGATCTGCATCTGAACACTGCTCTCCATATAACTCGCGGCGGATCCGCATTCGAACGTTAACCCCACTCTACCGCAGGTTCTGGGAGCCTTCTGCGAGGCGTGCACGTGCAAAGAGATACAGAAAACAGAGCAAGCGCTCTCCGAATGTGGAGGTGACTGGATACGCCTTGTCTACATTTAGAGACAATTTTAGAACACAGAACAATAACTTATGTCGCGGTCCCATAGATGGATCTGACATAAAATCGAAACAAATGCGAAAACTGATTAGCGCATAGATATAAACTAACCTAGTATACACCGAAATGTGTTGAAAATGAGAACGAACTTGCTTATCTTCTGGTTCGCAGGGGGGAATTTGTACATGGAGTCAAGTATGCGGCAACAAGAGGAATGCAGGAAATCTATGACTTCGAAGCGAGCCGAATAAGGAAGGCAGTCAATTTTTTCTCGTATTATAGTGTATGTCTACTGAGGTAGCAGTGATACACTTGAGTTGAATACTGTATTTGATGCTTTTCAGGAGGACAGAGAATCATTCACGTCTAAACTTACTCACAGCTGTGTTAAATCATAACAGAGGGTGTACGGGATGATCGATTGAGACAGAGCTGCAACTAGATACGATTCAAACGTTGACTCATTTATTCTAGAGAAGGACAAGTTGCTGAAGGTCGATTTTTTTTCCAGTATTCTATTTGGATGCTTTAGTCACGTGATATAGCCAGCGTTCTAGTCGTATGCGGCTACGTGTTCGGTATGTGGTTTAAAGCGCTGTCTACTTGCGATCGTTAACGGTGAACCCGTTGCTCATCAGAGGACTTCCATCTCATGTGTGATGAAGGCTGACACATTCCTCTAAATGCACTTTGATTTACGCGATCCCCACCCTGTCGCATGCTTGGTGTAAAATCGAGACTTCAGCGTCATAACTAAGTTAGCTGTGGGTATTTGTGAGGGGCTGTAATCATTGTGTACACACTTACCTGACAGACGGGTGTTTACAGAGTGGGTGACAGGATGACTTTTAATTTTCACATGTTGGACGCTGCTGTTATACGTATCTGTTTGCTTGTAGGATGTACCGGCTACTAATAACTATCATTTTTTTATATAGACCTGATGGAGTAATAGTATTATTTCTGACTCGTGATCTGTTGTGATCGTTGGGCACTAGACGTGTCCACAGGGCTATATTGAGCTCGTATAATAGAAAGGAAAAGTTTTACGATTGGGGTAGAGATAGCTCAGCGTAAGGTGACCAGGGAGAAGGATGTATGTCTGACAGGACGGAAAAGTAAGCGATCTAAGGTTATTGCCCGTTTTTAAGTGCGGAACGTTCTAGTCTTAGCAGTGTGTGTGTGTTTATGTTCTCTCTCTCTCTCTCTCTCTCTCTCTCTCTCTCTCTCTCCTACCGGAACCTTCGATGCGCCGATCATGGACTCTAGAACAATACTTTACACATGATAGATTGGATGATTTGCTTAAAAATCTATCGAACTACGTTGCGTATAAATATCGCTCCGTTCTTGTTCTTCTTAACTGTATCCTATTAAATTAAGGCACTTTGAGATCTGTTACTATAGATCGATATGGTGTGCTAAGCTCCGAGACTTGGTTACATTTCGAGAAATGTGGCGCACTTGGATGGATTAGGAATAGGAAAGCTCTATTCAGTCGAGAGAGGTGGAGTGTAGCTGTATTCGTCTGCTCGGTTGAGGAATGATTGGGTAGCGATGTTGCGAGGTAGGTAGGTCAATGCCGAGGTGACGATGGTCTGTTAACGTAAGAGGACTAGATAGCTCTGTGACCGCCATATGCAGAGAGATTGATCGAATACCATGCGCGAGGTCTTAGAAATATGTATAGCATTGTCTGGTATAATTTGATCGTCTTTATGTGTTCGAGAATTACGTGTGAATGGACGTGCTGAGCTGTCATCTATGAATGGTCACAATGATACTTGCAAAGTAGAGGATGTATGGTTTAGCTATGATACTGAAATTAAGAAAACAAGATGTCACATGATTGGCCAGTGTTGGACTTCCTGTGAAATTTTTCGCGATATCAGCTGTGATAGATAATATTACAATAGATCGGTGGTGTCTTATCCATCAAATCTGTGCATTAGGTACCACATAATGATTGACTGACAATGCTTGCTTGAGTTAGGGGAGAAATTTTGGTTGATGGACCGCAACTTCCAGTGTTGCTAGCACCGAAAACGGTGATCCTATACTTGTGTCTAAAAATGACCAATCCCTAGAAATTGAATGCAGAGTTATAAACTATTCGGTCACTGTGATATATGAGTTTAAATGTAGAGGTGGTCAACCACATTCGAGGGAAGTGGCTACGACGCCAGCAGACTCTTCTATTTTCCTTGTGTTGTGGGTGTCCTTTATTTAAAATCATTCAATGTTATGCTATCGACTGTAAGAATATGATTTATAAGGTGCAAAGTATAGTTTCCTGTGAGAGACCATACATCAGTCCGTGTTAATGTCTGTTTAGAATCAGACAATGACTTCGAAGTCGCGGCAGAAAGACGAAATGCTGGGCAGTGTGCAAAAGCGTGTTAGAAAACACTGTTTGAACAAGGGCCAGAGCCAGCTTCTCATTCGCTTAGAGTATGGGTGATCAAACTTTAAAGGGGTCTCTGCAGCGTGTGTGTATATTTAATGTGATCTTGTTCATATAGGCATTTGTAGTTTGAGGTGTGGGATTTGGTGAGCTGTTAGGAATTCTTAGCTGGTTGCAATCTGAGTTATTTGGGGGGAGTATTGTGAATTCCGTTTGTCCGCACTGGAGGACGATCGCATTGGTGCCTTCGTGACTTTTTCAGTGTTTGATGGTAGAGGATAAAGATGATAAGGTGTTGTTTACGTGTTTGTAGCCTGTGTCCGATGACCACAGTTGGATCAGTGCGGGTGTTTTGTGACAAACATACTCCACGACTAAATAAAAGGGCTCCAAATAAATAGAGTGCAGCCCTTCCTTACTTCCCCGGGCAGCACAGCGCAGTCTGAGCTGTTTTTGCGCAATAACGGCAATCTGGTCGGAATGTGAGTGAGTAGACAAATAACTGGACAAATTTATCTGTAGAGGAGTTACAGGTCTGGATTGGACTGAATATCTTGATGGGTGTGGTTGTGTTGCCAAGTGTAGTGCACTACTGGAGTTCAGAAACTGCCTTATGTCAGCCTTACATATCGAAACCTATGAGAAGTAAAAGTTTCAAAAAGATATGTCGCAAATAAATAAAGTACACTCGTTCTTCCTTCCATCAGCCTATGCACTGAAATTACACTCCTGGAAATTGAAATAATAACACCGTGAATTCATTGTCCCAGGAAAGGGAAACTTTATTGACACATTCCTGGGGGTCAGATACATCACATGATCACACTGACAGAACCACAGGCACATAGACACAGGCAACAGAGCATGTACAATGTCGGCACTAGTACAGCGTATATCCACCTTTCGCAGCAATGCAGGCTGCTATTCTCCCATGGAGACGATCGTAGAGATGCTGGATGTAGTCCTGTGGAACGGCTTGCCATGCCATTTCCACCTGGCGCCTCAGTTGGACCAGCGTTCGTGCTGGACGTGCAGACCGCGTGAGACGACGCTTCATCCAGTCCCAAACATGCTCAATGGGGGACAGATCCGGAGATCTTGCTGGCCAGGGTAGTTGACTTACACCTTCTAGAGCACGTTGGGTGGCACGGGATACATGCGGACGTGCATTGTCCTGTTGGAACAGCAAGTTCCCTTGCCGGTCTAGGAATGGTAGAACGATGGGTTCGATGACGGTTTGGATGTACCGTGCACTATTCAGTGTCCCCTCGACGATCACCAGTGGTGTACGGCCAGTGTAGGAGATCGCTCCCCACACCATGATGCCGGGTGTTGGCCCTGTGTGCCTCGGTCGTATGCAGTCCTCATTGTGGCGCTCACCTGCACGGCGCCAAACACGCATACGACCATCATTGGCACCAAGGCAGAAGCGACTCTCATCGCTGAAGACGACACGTCTCCATTCGTCCCTCCATTCACGCCTGTCGCGACACCACTGGAGGCGAGCTGCACGATGTTGGGGCGTGAGCGGAAGACGGCCTAACGGTGTGCGGGACCGTAGCCCAGCTTCATGAAGACGGTTGCGAATGGTCCTCGCCGATACCCCAGGAGCAACAGTGTCCCTAATTTGCTGGGAAGTGGCGGTGCGGTCCCCTACGGCACTGCGTAGGATCCTACGGTCTTGGCGTGCATCCGTGCGTCGCTGCGGTCCGGTCCCAGGTCGACGGGCACGTGCACCTTCCGCCGACCACTGGCGACAACATCGATGTACTGTGGAGATCTCACGCCCCACGTGTTGAGCAATTCGGCGGTACGTCCACCCGGCCTCCCGCATGCCCACTATAGGCCCTCGCTCAAAGTCCGTCAACTGCACATACGGTTCACGTCCACGCTGTCGCGGCATGCTACCAGTGTTAAAGACTGCGATGGAGCTCCGTATGCCACGGCAAACTGGCTGACACTGACGGCGGCGGTGCACAAATGCTGCGCAGCTAGCGCCATTCGACGGCCAACACCGCGGTTCCTGGTGTGTCCGCTGTGCCGTGCGTGTGATCATTGCTTGTACAGCCCTCTCGCAGTGTCCGGAGCAAGTATGGTGGGTCTGACACACCGGTGTCAATGTGTTCTTTTTTCCATTTCCAGGAGTGTATTTCCGAAAATTAGCAGTTGTTTGGCTATTTGGAGGTAAATGTTTTGCATTATTTACGAGCGGTTCGCATGTCTGTAGGCTGTGCTATGAGTTATTTTTAAATGTTTACAATTAGCAAGCGTGTGTCTAGAAGATTATAAATGAGTTATGTAGGAGTGTTTTGCAGGTCTGTATGATGTGGGACATGTCAGTGTGATACATATACTCCATTCCTAAATAAAGTAAATTCGTTCCTCGGTCCATGGACCTAGTGCAGGGTGAGTCCGTTTTCCAGAAACGTGTAGGAAGAGGTTGAGTGCTGGTGGCTTAGTTTGAAACAATTTTCTTAGGTTGGTGGCGGAAGCGCAAGTGAGCTTTGTTTACTGGCGATTATGATAGGCTACCAGTGAAAAAAGATAAGTGACGGAGAAAGATCGTAAGTGTGATCAATTATGGTGTAGGGATTTGAACTTATGATAGATTTTTGTTATGGATGTAAGGAAAATGGCTTTCTCACCGAGAAAATCGGACATCTTGAATAAATAATAAATGATAATAATATATAGAAGTACAGTTTTCGAGGTATTATCGTGTTGGAATTTGAATTCGGCGCAATTTTCTAGTGGATGTAGGCCTATAATAAATAATAATAATAATAATAATAATAATAATAATAATAATAATAAATGATAATGAATGATAATAAATGATAATTATTGATAATGAATGATAATAAGTGACAATGAATGATAATGAATGTTAATAAATAATAATGAATGATAATGAATAATAAACAAAAGTAAGGTTTCGCAGCCATTATCATGTTGGAATTTGAATTTGGAGGGAATTTTCTAGTGGAGGCAGGTCAATAATAATAAATAATAATAAACGATAATAAATAATAATAAATGATGATAAATAATAATAAATGTTAATGAATGTTAATAAATGATAATCAATAATAATGAAAAATAATAATAAAGAGAAGTATGGTTTTTCATGCATTATCCTGTTGGAATTCTAACTTCCCGCCATTTTTTCTTGAGGTTAGGTTAGTGGATGTAGCACAATTGTCCTATTTTCCCGCCAAAATACGCCATCTTGGATGACATCAGCGATGTTGCCAAGTCTACATGCCGCCATCTTGGATGACGTCACCGCCGCCATCTTGGATAAATTTGGCAACAATGGAGAGTGGGGTGGCACATAGTTGTCCCTCTACTCACGTTCACCATAAGGAGAAACGTCACGCACAGTGACCGGAGGTGAAGATCCACACCTTCAGCAGTTCTGTGTGTTCACATAACCCGTCAGAGAAAAATGAGCTTCGTCTATCCATATGATGATGCAGAGCCAGCCCTTGTCAACTTCAGTCCTTGTGAGAAAGTGGAGTGTGAAATCAACACGTCGTTGTGTGTCCTGTGGTGCAAGATACTGTACGATATGGATCTTGTATGGGTACCATTTTAGAATGATTCTAAGCACCTTCCGTATAGTGGACCACGGTGTATTCAACTGTCGTAACACAGCACGCGCACTGCCTGACAATCGTAAATTGCGCGCAGCGTTTTCTGCCATAGCAACAGCGATTTCAACAACCACCCGCGGTGCAACCGGTCGTCGGCGTCTTCCCGGAGCGACTCCCAGTTCTCCAGCTGATTCGAACTTCTTCATCATGCTCCACACAGCAGATGTAGAAAGAGGACCCTTTCGTAATCCTGTCAGCTGCACCATTACTGCTGTTTTGGTAATAGAGCTTCACCAATAATGCCGCCTGCGGCTCGTGGTCTTGCGGTAGCGTTCTCTCTTCCTGCGCACGGGGTCCCGCGTTCGATTGCCGGCGGGGTCAGGGATTTTCTCTGCCTCGAGATGACTGGGTGTTGTGTGTCTTTCATCATCATTTCATCCTCATTCACTCGCAAGTCGCCGTCGTGGCGTTAAAGAACTTGTGGAGCGGCGGGCAAACCGCCCCGCGAGGGGTCTCCCGGCCACCAATGCCATACGCTCGTTATTACCAATAATGCCCTGCTCCTTTTGTCCAAGGTCATGTTGACTCGTCAACAAGTGCACTGCGACTGGTCAGGTGTGTGAGACTATGAATCACAATTACTGATCACGGCACCTGGTGGCCATAGTTGGAACTGGACGGTGGCACTGGGACGCATGGAAATCATGCACCCCATTAATGCTACCATGTTTGGTACTCGTATGGTAATTGGTTTTCTTGTTATGACGTGTTAAATAGGGGAAGTTTAATTATAATAATGATCACATCCGCGATCATTATCATTTCAATGATATCTCATTTCCCATAGAACTGCAGGGCTTAACAAAATTCGAGAGGCAGAACCCTGATTATTCATTACAGGTACGCACCCTGGATGTTGTTGATAGGAATGCAGAAGAAGAAGAAGAAGAAGAAGAAGAAGATGGACATGAGCACACTGTGCAGAACAAGTAAAGCATAAAGCAGATGGAAATCTCTACTTTTCAAAATTAGCCAGTCAGCCTCCAAAAGATGTAGATTTGTTGCTATCCTCAGTGTTGTTGAAACTGTAACTGCTTTCTGATTCGTTAAAGCTTCTGACGATGTCTCCAGCATTGGAAGACGAAATGTTAGACAGAGGATTATGCCTTGGACCACAGCCTTATTCCCATAAAACAAATATCAACATTAACGGAAATACCAGCAATGAAAATCTGCATCCTGTGATGAAAATGAATTAAGTATTTCTGCCCTCTTTCAGTTATCTTCTGTTTCAATGTAATTATGATCGCAGAGTGTCTGGACGGACGGTTTTGATCTGTTTACTGATTAAACCTAAGACCAAAACTTTTTAGAATTTTCTGTCAAATCTGTGTACAGAATTTTACTTTCAAATTCCTTCAAAACTTTAGCCATACCTCGCTAATTCTGGCTTCGTTCGGTTTTTTTTCCCTCTACGAGGGTTTGCCTATATTCATGTCTGCGGTTAATCTCTCTATGGATTCGGGACAGCTTTCTTTACTCAACTGCGAACAAAGTAGGATCTTTTTCATCCATTATAACATACCTGTCTATGGCATATTGTACAATACTCTTTAACTTGTCCATTTATAGTCATAATTTACAGTCTCACAGATGAATATTTGACGATGACAGGACGATCATGACAGCGATTCTTTCGTGACTCCGTTGCTGAGGGACCATAAAGGACAGTGTTACATTAATGCCACATTTCCTTTCAGCAAATAACCTATTGCTTGTCATACTGTGCTGAAATTGGTATTTTCAAGGTGAAGAATGATGCAAAGTTTTCTGTTATCTTTACTGATTTCATCGACGAGCAAACTGGTAAATAAATACGCTGCCTGACAAAAAAAAGTGAAGCACTCAGAAAGAGAGGAGGAAACGAAAGAAAAACTCCCAGGCTTAGAAGATATGAGATGTTATTTAAGTGATTAAAATGTCGATTCAACTTAACGAAGAACTTCGTGGCTGTTATCAGTATGACGTTGCATCACCTCAGGCCTGTATGCGTGCACTGATTCCCGCATGGTAAATTGGCCCACAATTTCGTAACTGGTCCGATATCCTGAATACTGGCACTGGTACGTAATTACGTCTGTGCTGGTCCCTTACATGTTTATTGGGGACAGATTTGCGGATCTTGCTAGACACAGGAGGACGTAAACACCAAGCAGACATTTCATACAGAATTACCATGTGAAGACGAAAATTGTCCCGCTGAAAATGACACCACGATACTGTCGTATGAGAGGTAACACATGAGGACGCAGAATGTCTGTGACGTACCGCTGTGTCATCGAAGATCCCTGAGTCATTATCAGCCGTGTCCCGAAGTCATACCCAAAGTCACCACGACTCCTAGAGTAACACTGATGTAATTCTACAAAATGTTAAAAGAGATGGATCTCTCCCCAGATGGCCGCCCTACTCGGCGATGTTGGTCATCCAGGATAGTGCAGAACCACGATTCATTGGTGAACACAGTGTGACGCCATTTATCAACAGGCCATGCCTCCAAGGCACGACAGCACTCCAAACGCAACCATTTGTTTTGTGGTGTTATTGTACAGTAATAGGCTAGTCAGTCTGCTGCTAGTCTTCTACTAATTGTGTGGGATGACAAAGAATGTTGCAGGGAGTCCATTACTTCTTCTCCACTTCTCTTCACAGATGTCAAGGAGTTACAATGAACTTGGTATACAATACGGCGATCCTACCCTTTGGACGACAGATGCTGTTGACTGGCACATTGACGAAGAGTATGTCTGCCCTCATATCTCTGGGCAGTCCAACATCAGACCACTATCACATCCGAATGGCCCACAAATCTGGATACTGTACGCACGATCCAACCAGCCAACCAAATGGAGCCCCACTGTGAGGGCACTTTCAAACGCTGTGAGGCGCTGATAATGCTGCCTATCACGAGTGCTCTACATCTCCGTGTCCGTCTCTGCTATCACTCAACATCTGACGATGTTCACTGCCCTTATGCACAAATCAGCCAAAACATTATGACCGCCGACCTACTATCGATATAAACCCGGCCAGGCAATAGCAGCTTCACCTAGCGAGTAATGATTGCTAGTCAGACACACGCACGGTGCATGTGGTATCAGTGAGCATGCTGTCCGTGTGTAGAATCGGTAAGGCGCGCTATCTGTCTGAGTCCGACCGATAGCAGCTTGTGATGACCCAGAGACTCGGCACGAGCATTTCGGAATCTGCATGACTTGTCAGGTATTCGAGAGGTACTGGGGCGAGTGTCTTCAACACGTGGGGAAACCACGGTGAAACCACATCCAGACGTCGTTGGGTTTGGCGGCCACGGTTTGTTACAGATGTCAGACGTCGTAGTCTGGCTAGACTGATAAAACAGGACAGGCAGCGAAATGTGTCAGAACTAACATCAAACTTTAATGCTGGGTAGAATACAAGTGTTCTGAACACACAGCCCACTGAACGCTCCTAACGATGGGCCTCCGCAGCCGACGACCCATGCAGGTGCCAATGTTAACACCAGGACATCGGCAAGTACGACTGAACTGAGCACGTGACCATCTGCACTGGACGTTGGCGCAGTGGCAGAACGACGCATGGTCTGATGAATCCCGATACATTCTTCGTCGTGCCGACGGGAAGGTGCGACTTCGTCGTCTTCCAGGGGAACAGCTCCTTGACACCTGTACTGTGTATGGAGACAAATGGCAGCGGCTCCATTATGCTCTGGGGATGACGCAAATGCTAATTGGTGCGACCAAATATGATGGCTTGCCTTTCCTGAGGGTTTACTTGTAGTTTCCACGTATTATACCACTCGACCAGGAGATTCAAGAGACGTTGGAGGCAGGCGTGGGAGAGTTAAATGTTGTGGTGAATGCCTATGTAGGCAATGTTGTCAGCATATTGCAGGAGGTAGGTTGGGGGTGGCGGTTTGGGAATGTCTGCAATATACAAGATGTAAAGGACGGGTGGAAGAACAGAAACTTCTTGCACACCTGCAGTAGAGTAGATTATACAGCAGCAGGCGTGGTTGATCGTGACGTATGAAGGACGATGGTGAAGAAAAGATGCTATAAGGCGGACATAATTAGTTGGGAGTGCATAGGTTTGTAGTTTCAACAGCAGTCCAGAACGCTATATGCAGTCGAAGGCTTTTTGGGTATCAAGGGAGAAAAATATGGCGGATTTCCGTTTGTTGAGTTGATGGGAGATGTTATGTAAGAAAAAAGTTAGTCGTCGATGGAATAGTTTCGATGAAAACTACATCTGGTATTGGTGATGCGTAGGTTGATTGCAAGGTGCTGATGGATACATTGGGTAATAATGGTTTCAAGAATTTTGCTGAAATGTGACGTCAGACTGATAGCTGGATAGCATGAGGTCTGTGAGGGTGGTTTATCATGTTTCAGGAGGAGATGAAGGAGGAGGACTTTGGACGTTTCCCACTGCTCTGAGCAATAACCTATGTAGAGCATGTTATCGTAAGTGATGGCAAGTGTTTCGTGATAGCCTCTGCGACATTCCTTGAGGTGGCGGTAGTTAATTGTATTTTGATCAGGTGCTGTGTTTCGCATTTCATAGTGGATACTACAGCAATGAATTTACCGAAAGAAGGTGGCATTTTTCACTTTTGCTATATTAATTCACGACTAGTTTCAGCCTTCTAGGCCATTATTGCCTCCACGAATTTAATAAGTCAGGAATCTATAAAACTGGATGTGACAATTGTGACAAAATATACATCGCGAAAACTGGTAGAAACTTTCGGATACGTTTTAAAGAGCACATAATTATGTAACGATAACAGTACAAGTACCTTCCCACTCCATCTCCTAAACAACAAACATAATCCAAACAAATTAACGAAAAGCTCCAAATGAGATATTATGCTAAGAAAGGGAAGCAAGTGAATATTTTAGAAGAAATCGAAATTTTCAGTCTTGTAAAAAGTCGACCTGATACACTTGTTAACGAGCAAGCAGATCTTCAGAACAAAAAAATCCTCCAAAACTTAAGTCACATTTTGCTAATAATCAGACAGAAATCGTCCAAAGAATAAAATAAAAATTTAGAATTTAATCTCACATTACCATATATTGTAATGTTTCTTTTTATTTTATTTTTCATACTATTTTATTTTTTGCCATTTCTTAAGTTTCCTCAATACACGCATGAATATAAACATAGTACTTGAAACTATTTTTTCATTTATTCCATGATTAACTTTACTCTTTGTTCAATATAATAACTTTGCAAACATCAAGCTGGACAAACCGACAAACAGCATTCATGAACGAAAACGAATAAAAAACACCAATTTAAAGAAACTGACATTTCAGTATGTAAGGCGTAGTTTTCTATTGCCGGTAAATTTATTTAAAATTGATTTACATTCACATCATTATAAGAAATTCGTGGAGGGGATATCATAAAGTCTATTTCGTGCAGAAGGACGACATCACTTGAGAATGGCCTAGAAGGCTAAAATGGACGTGAACAAATAAAATTAATACAGAAAAATTGGAACATGCCACCTTCTTTCGGTAATGTATTCAACTGTTATTGGCATGTTTACTCATGTTCGTAGAATGCTGTGTAAGCATTGGAAGTTTGGTGAGAGAAGTGGGATATCAGTGTTGGTACATTTCTTACACACAGGGATCCATCGAGTAATCCAAGTTGGGATCACATGGGACGGTGAACGAGTCTTCCGTGTGGAATGCGAAGTGGTTGGTTTTGGTGAGGTTATCGAGAAGTGGTCTATTGTTATGTAGCATGGGATAGTTGAGAGTGGGGTTGTTTCTGGAGAGTCTATGGAATGCTTTCCAATTCTTTGTAGAGTTTACAGATGTTTCGTTTAGTTCAGTGCAGGTCATACTTCATTCCCGACGTCGTTCAGCTTGTAAGTAGCTGCGAACAAACCGCAGGAGGTGTCGGTAGCGTGTGATTATTGCCTGATCATGGCTATGAAGGAATTCTCTGTTGACATGACGGGATTCTTGGAGAAGGGCAAGTACATGTGGAGGGAGAGTAAGACGGTCATAGCAGATAGTTCGGAGTGGGATGTGATTGGAAATTGTATCTGAGATGGTGTTTTGTGGGAAATAAGGCTCACATTTGATGTCGTCAGGATTCTGGAGGTTGAAATCATAGTTTTCGATTATAGTATGGATTTGGGTACAGTATGCATTCTAATCTGCACAGGGATAATACTGGGTTTGTCATGTCAGATGATTATGAGAGAGGAGGAGATGTGTTTGGTACGTGGTATGAGATCTGGAGAAGGACAGGTTGGTGTCACTCCCATCTGGATACAGGGCTTCTACATTGGTGCTTCTCAAGAGCATAGGGAGGACAGAGATAACACCACGGGTAGCATCTGTGTCAGGACAAGTGTGGACAGGGATGTGAATATCGTGACCATTGAGGATGTTGAAAAACTGACGCCACCGCCGTTTATCGACAGATGTGTGGGAGTGAAGATACAGATCGGCAGCGACTAAGTATGTGACTGACGAAATCGTGGATTAGACAATCCTAAGGGATAGGATAGCAAGGGTTGCTGTTGCTCAGTTAGATCATTAAGGAGTGGATGGGGTGTAGAAGGGATATTTGAGAGATGGGCTATGGCTGTTTCCCCACAGGCAATAGAATTGGGATTATCAGTGGTATGTAGGATGTAAGGAGACATACTATTGAATGGTGGGGGGTTGGACAAAGGTTTTGTTGAGGAGAAGGGAATGGGTTCCATGTTGTTGGAGATTACTGATAAGAAAATGTTTGGAATGGAGGGAACGGACATTTTGTTTAGGATGTCATATGTCAGAAAGGTTTCGTTGAGTATGTCAGTATTTCATGTTGCTGAAGGGTATGTATAAGAAGATGTTTATTAGAATGGAGGGAATGGACATTCTGTATGTTTGCTACGCCATTCTCAGTAAAAACGAGGTGGTGTTTGAAGGGCAGGTTTAGACTAGAGTTTCAAAGTGATCAATAGTGAAACAGTCGTGATTCTGGGAGTAGGTGACGTATGTTTTGAGCTGGAAGATTGTGCAGGTGGTGAGGGTTATTTGTTGTATGATGTGAGATCTTTTGAAAGGGTGTATATTTTGCAGAACTAAGGTTATGGAATGGATTATGGTGGATGGAGGATGGAGGGGTTCTTTGCATGGAGCGATGGATCAACTATATAGGCAGGTGGGTGAGTTTTGCAATTTTCGGTCAGGTTTTCATTATACTCGAGGCTGTGTGGTTGTTCGAGAAGTTTTTACAGGATACTTTCTGTTGTACAATAAGGCCCCATTTTTGATAAGTACAGTATGTTGATGGTGCTGGGTGATTCAGAGAACACTCTTACTAAGAAGCAAGGTCAAGTTCCACTCTGCCGGCCGGGATGGCCGAGCGGTTCTATGCGCTACAGTCTGGAACCGCGCGACCACTACGGTCGCAGGTTCGAATCCTTAGGTTAGTTAGGTTTAAGTAGTTCTAAGTTCTAGGGGACTGATGACCTCAGAAGTTAAGTCCCATAGTGCTCAGAGCCATTTGAACCATTTTTTGAATTTCCACTCTGAATGAGCAGTGCCTTGCACACATCGATGCCTGGTTGCGAATTCAGTTCACTTTAGATTTCGTCGTCAGTGTACTCTATGTCAACCATTTTTATTACTGCTTAGAACGTTGGTGGGCGGCGTAGAGGGTGAGTTTTTTTGTGGAGTGTTGGTGAGGGTCGTTATGGCTGCAGTTTCTCCAAAAGAGGGGATAATTCTGATTAGCAAGGAATAGAATTGAGGATTGTTGTTTTTAATGATGATAGAATCTCTCCTAGTGATGAGTTGCTGGATTTGCATTGCTGGTATCTATCGCTGAATGTGAGAGGGGAATGTCTTAGGATTTAAAATACTGAGGTAAACTCTGCTGAGCAAAAAGGAAGAGAAATGTTCGGTACTTGGTTTTGTGATTCTGGGATGATTTCGAACTGTATGTAATCAGAATCTGGAAGAGTTTGCTGGGTCCTTTTATTTTCACCCTACACAGAGCTGTACTGGGTTTTTTGTTAGGTTTATTTATTGGTTTAGGTTGGGTGTGGAAGGGGGGTTGTCGAATGACTGTGGGTAGGGAATGTTAAGCTGCTGGAATTGGTGTATGTGTCACAGCTGGTGTTGTGGCTGGTGGCACTGGGCCTGCTTCTGGTGAGATTGTGTCTGTTGCTGCTGCTGCTGGCGATCCTGCGTCTGATGACGCTCTGTTGCTGATGTGACTGGTGCTATGGTAGCTGAAAGTGATGGTGACTGTGTCCTGTGTGTACGGTGGTGCCGTTGGTGGTACTGGAGTTTTGTAGAGAGGTCCTGCGAACGTTCGACAAGTAGTCGTTGCCCATGTTATTGGCCAGGTAGCAGGTTCTGTCGTGTAGATTGTGGCTTTTCTTGTTGTGCAGGAGTTCCAGGCGATGTCCTCATTCTGATGACTTGGTTGTCATAGAATGGTCTGGCGATGGCATCCGTCCTTGGCACGAGAAGCTGACATCTCGGCGTCGATGTTGTGAAGAAGGCTGGCGATGAATGTAGGGGCGGCAGTGACAGTCCGATGCGATAACAGAGCAGGTTTAACTAACAGTCTCCGAATCTAGAAGAGTAGTTTCTAGTACTACAGGTACTGTGAGTTAAGGGACCCCAACCCTTGCTGTGTAAGACACATGCATAATTCAAAACGTATTGTAGTTATATAAGCTTTGTACAGGAGAAGATAATAAAGTAACATACCGGAAAGATGAAAGTCAAATGATCATTATCGCTTGCCTACATAAATAGCCCCTACTAGACAATCCATGTCAGTATTTAAGTTCACACTAAGGCCGATGTTCACAATTAACAGCTATACTCAGTGCCTCTCATAATGGCATAGACATCCATTGCACATATATTATTTAGAGTACAGAATTTGTAATATCTCTTTATATTCTATTAATTATCCCTGCACAATTCTGTGAGTGAATTACGTTTCCTACTTGACCATCTATATACTCGCAGAATCGATGCGCAAAGTAGTACAGTACTATTACTATTCCATGAGCGCATGAGCGTCTGTGATGACTGTGATATGGCTGCTTATGAATGAGATCATTAATAAAATACTAATAACTAACTTTCCTCCTCACCAGCAACCAGTATAAACACGATATTAATTAAAATTATAAATTTAGTGACCTTGTTCATATAATGATGGCTAATGTTAAGGAAAAAGCCAGACAACAGATAAAACCTGGTATCCCGGCCTGGAGAGTTCGAAAGCACACGGCCAGGCAGGGACCTCGGTGACGGCTGCAAGACAGCACTGCGGTAATCTGTGAGCGCTGCTGTCACCGCTGCAGCGCTGGCTACGGAGACAAACCCATGCTGCTGGCCTGTCAACGATCGCGGCTGCCCTTTAAAGCAGCAGCGCAGCCGCTCAGCCCGTCACAAATAACTACGTACCACGCAGACACACTTAAGTTCCTGATGTCCCTTATTTTCACCCATAAAATGTAGCAGTCAGTGCCTCAAGGTAAATTCTGCACCGCTCCTCTAGCGTAATAGACGAAATAGAGAGTTCGGCCTGTCAGTTGTGATTTCGCTGTGCCATAGTATTGATCTCGCTAGACATCGCTGTTTTGGTCCTGCAGCTGCTACGTCTTAGGTTCCCGATCTTGGTCCACCTATTTGTTCACTCTCTGGCAGCTCGCTGCTCATGCCCTCGGCTAGTCGCCCAGTCTCCGCAGATTCTCGAGTCGTTCCCGGCCTAGTTCCAGTCTGGTCACTATAAAAAACACTGCAAAAAACTCCTAAGACATGTATTATTCAAAAGGCTATCGTTGATTATTTGCTGATCGACCTGCGTGTTGGTTGCTGTGTGAAGTAACAGTAGTTTGTACGTATTTCTGTTTGAAATGCAAATAAATAATAAGAAATATGCAATTATTCTTGCTTACAATAATAAAACTTTACTAAAAACTACTCATTAAAACACAACTGGTTTCGTTTTATCACAAGCCCCTATTAAAAATACACACCAGGTGCTTTAGGAATTTATGTTCCGATGGAGGTATATTATAAGAAACAGTACACATTACGCTTTACAGTGCATTCACATCCAAATTTCCATACGACAATATAATTGTTGGTTCAGTTTGGTACTAAATTCAGTGCAGCACATTGGTCTTTTACGTTTTACCTTATCCAATTGTCTGTTTTTATGTGTTTATGTGCAATGCTCACTTTCCATTCATCTGTATCTGTATTTTAATTAGTCAGCAAATCAGGCTTTTGTATTTTAACTTATGCAACTGTCAATCTAGCTTTTTGTTGTGCAAAACATTCATTTTTGTCAACCACCATGCCTGGTTTTCATACTATGTTTTTAAAATTTTTACTCTGATGTGGTTGTAGAGTCGCAGATTGTATCTACTGACATAACAATAAAGAAAAAAAGTGCCGATGGGGCGGTACATCCTTCGGCAACCATTGGTATGGACTGACTAGGCTATAGTACTAGTGCTAGTGCTATACCATTCGTTCACGCTCACCTCCTGCAAACACCATTAAGGGTACCCTGCCTATGCTTGCATCAGTACCTGTTTGTGTGTGTAGTTCATTTGTGTCTTCGAGACTTCATCTGTTTATGAGCATGTGCATGTTCATCACCACCTCACATTGTGGATCATCATCGCTGTCGCCGCCTGCATCTTCCGCCATCTCGTCATCGCATTGCCATTGCCACCACCACCACCGCCGCCACAGTCGAATTGCCCCTTCCATCTTCGTCCCCGCTACCTTCATCTGCCATCCTCATCAGTCAAGAACATTTTTAAAAATGTAACGAAGACGAGAAGCAATGTTCTTAATGGAGAAACGTTACATATGGTTTTAAAATGTGCAGAAAAAGCATTAAGACTGTTTTCTTTTTTAAATTATAAATAAAAGGACTGACAACTGAAAAACTAAAATATAGCCGAGTGTCTCTCCTAAGTGTAGCCAGGCGCATTTTCTCAGGTGTTTCGGCATATATTTGCGGTTTCGTTTTTGCATAGAGTATCTGCAGTCATCCCAAACAAACTAAATTATTTTTAAATTCGAATTTTACATGCCCATTTGATAGAGCTGTTCCAGATTGGCCTAGTGCGATATTTGTTTTATTGATATGTATTAACAAGGACAGTAAAACACGAAGAATAAACAGCAATCCAATATGACTTAGTAGCGCTGCATGCTCGTCTGTAGTAGTCAGTGCGAGTCAGGGCAGAGCTGTCACTGCTGTTGTACTGGTTATTCTCCGAGTTTTACTGTCCCTGTTAATGTACATTGATAACAAATATTGCAGCAGACTAATCTGGAACTGCGCTGTCGAATGGACCCGTACAATTTGCTTTAAAAATCATTTTGTTTGTAACAGGAAAAAAACCGATGCTTTCCGTCGGTGCTGAGCGTCACTTGAAAGAGGTAATGAGCACTACACGATGCAAAAACGAAATTGCAGATACCTCCTGAAACACCAGAGAAAATACGCCTGACGACTCCTAGCAGAGACACCCTGTGTACAATTTAAAAGCACACCACAGAAAGATCAAATTGTTCTAAGGAAAAGCACTGTACTTTCACTTAGAACATGAAGGACCTGCACTGGGAGAAAAGGATATTGGAAGGAAAAAATATGACCCATAAGACTGAGGGATGTGGTAGAGAAAGACAGGGTATGTAAAGTAGGAAACTATGACGATAGATGCAGTTGTTGCAGTGGACTGTGGGAAGAGGGAAGCTAGGAAAGACATAGGGTGAGGGGGAGTTTGGTGTGTGGCTAGGGCAGTAGTACCAAGAGCAAAGGGATGGGGATTGATGAAGGGGGAAAAGGAGAGAGGAGCCCTGATGTGGAGTGAAACAGGTGGAGAAGAGTTAAAGTTAGTAGGAAGGATAAAAATCGTGGCGGACTTCGTTGTCTGGAAGAGGTAGTTGGTTGTAGTTGCGTTGAGATAGGATGTGGAGTGTGAGCAGGTGCTGGGCCAATAGGATGGGTTTTTAAAGGAGTGGCAGCATAACGACATTGGTGATCGCAGAATAGACAATGGAATTATTTGAATCTATTCTACATCTACATCTCCTAGTTTGCGGATAGTATCGGTAGATCAAATGGTAGAGTGTCTACGTGGAAGAAGATAAATGGGTGTGGAACGTAAGAAGGAGAATATGACGTTTGAGGATCTGGAGGGACTTACAGATCTTTGGTGATGCAACATTTGCATCCACTCTTCAGCCCAGAGACAATTAAGCTAATACAGACGAGGAAAAACATAAACATAATAGAGTTATTTACAAATAAATTGAAAAATTTTTCAAGGAGAAAGTTATAGAAGTTTTTTATCGATGAGATATGACTTCCTTCGTTATTTGTTAAAATGGTGACAATAAAAGTTAAATAAAAGAAAACCAATAACAGCACATTTAAAAACATTTTAAAAAGGAAGCAACGTACTGATGTTACAAAGAAGTACTTCCCTATCCCTAAGTCTGGAAAGATGTGCTCTGGGATAGGTAGTCTGTTGTTGCAGGGGAAAAATTTGGTCATTTTCGAGGGCAGGAGAGTGGTTGAATAAGAATTGACGACTGGTGCATGCCATTGATGGGTTAGGAGTGGCTGCTGGGGTACAGCACAGTGAGAGTTGATTGAGGTATCAATGAGGCTACAATTTGAAGCGGGAAGGGAGATATGGAAAGAAGGGGCAAGGGGAAAAAGGGGTAGGAAAATATGGGAGGGGATAGAGAGGGAGCCCTGATGATGTGAAAAGGGTATGGTGGATTTATGACTGGTATAATGGGTAAATGTTGGGACAGAGTTCACGATCTGGAAGGGGTAGATAGTTGAAATTTCTTTGGGAGAGTACATGGAGGGTGTGTAAGTGAAGGATTGGTAGGATGTGTTGGCTGAGGCATGGTAACATATGAGGACAATAAAGTAGGGGGGAACTATAGAATTGTAGGAGTCGAGTTTGTGGACGATGTAGGTTGTTCAGAGGTGTTCCATGTGAACGAGTAGAGGCGAGAATTTGATGAGCTGGTAGAGAATCCTTGAGGGAGAAGGTAAACGGGTCGGGAAAGCAAGGCAGAATGCATGGCTTTCCAGGATCTGGAGGTATTTATAGAATTTAAGTTGGGTGGATATCCATGCAACATTTGCATAGCAAAGGATGGGTCAGATCAAGGTTTTTTTAGGTGTGGAGGACAGTGGATGGGAGCAGTCCCCAAATTCGGCTGTTAGTAGTTTTAGTCTATTGTAGGCTTTCTATTGGATAGTTAGTAGATGAGGTTTCAAATGTCTCTGAGCACTATGGGACTTAACTTCTGAGGTCATCAGTCCCCTATAACTTAAAACTACTTAAACCTAACTAACCTAAGGACATCACACACATCCATGTCCGAGGCAGGATTCGAACCTGCGACCGTAGCGGTCCCGCGGTTCCAGACTGTAGCGCCTAGATCCGCTCGGCCAGATGAGGTTTCCACATTAGTTACTGGTCGATTGTTAATCCAGGATATTTTAGTGTATTTGTTAACTGGATAGGATGGTCGTAAATGGTAAGGTAAAGTCATGGAGATGGAAGGAGCAGGTAGTGTGTCATATAATTGTTGCCTGGGTTTTGGAAGGGGTGATCTTGAGGAGCTAGTTACACTAGAAAGTCAACCGATTGTGGTGTATTTTGAGGAATCGTTGGAATTTCTGGAGTGTAGGATAAAGGGGGAGGACAGCAGTGTCATCAGCGTACTGAAGGAGATAAGCAGGTGGAGTCGGTTTTGGAGCATCAGCAGTGTAGAGGAGATAAAGGAGGGCAGAGAGGACGGAGACTTGGGCCACACCTACAGGGGGACGGAAGGTACAGAAATTAGAGTTGTTCATGGTGACAAAGGATGGGCGATTATAGAGGGAGTATCCAGAAGGCGGACATAATTAACTGGAAGTGCAAAAGTGTGGAGTTTGAAAAGGAGACAGGTATGCCATACATGGCCATTGGTTATCTGTAGGTCTACGGGACGAAAATAGAAGACGTATGGATGTTGAGCTGGTGGGCTAGGAGATGGGTGAGGTACGGACCTGTACATCTGAGGAGAAGGTGGGGCGGAAGCGACTTTGTTTAATGGGAAGGAGATGGTGTTGTTTTAAGTGTTGATGATGTGTCAGGAGAGGATCGGTTCGAAGTTCTTATTAAACACTGAGGTAAGGCGGAAGGAGTAGTTGGAGGATGTACCATTACGAGTTTTGCGGTTTGAGAAATATATGATTTTGGAGGTTTTCCACAGTTCAGGATAGTAATCATTGGAGGGTATAGTGATATAAAGGGTTGCAGGGGTGCCTATAAAGGAGACAGCGCATTATTTGAGGTGTCGACTGGTAATGTGCTCATGGCCAGTGAAGTACTTATTTCATTTCATGTGCCGTGATTGGGGTGTTTAATTCTGTTTATGGTATGTTTTCAATGTACTGGAAGTTGGAAGCCAGGGGTCGGACAGTGGTATCTGTGTATTTGTGGACAGTGGGGAATAGAGAGTAAATTACAGTGAGGATCGACGGGGGCAGAATATGTCAGAGAGATAGGATGCAAAAT
Organism: Schistocerca cancellata; assembly: GCF_023864275.1. NCBI lineage: Eukaryota > Metazoa > Arthropoda > Insecta > Orthoptera > Acrididae > Schistocerca > Schistocerca cancellata. The sequence continues at coordinate 541,608,213 of NC_064629.1, read as the reverse complement.
GGTGAACTTTGCTCAGGTAGTCAGGAAAGGGGTGGTTATTGTGGAAGAGTGGGTCGTGATGGATGGAATGACTCCCCGTTGCCGGCCGCTGTGGAGGAGCGGTTCTAGGTGCTTCAGTCCGGAACCGCGCTGCTGCTACGGTCGCAGGTTCGAATCCTGCCTCGGGCATGGAATGTGTGATGTCCTTAGGTTAGTCAGGTTTAAGTAGTTCTAAGTCTTGGGGACTGATGACCTCAGATGTTAAGTCCCATAGTGCTTAGAGCCATTTGAACCATTTTTTATATTCCCGTTCCTCTTCATCACACACACAGAACACCTCCACATCTCCTATGCTATCCGCAGACTAGATTCCCATAACTACATTCTCTCCCCCCTGATCACCAACTCTGGTATGCTGCTGTATTTTACAAACACATCATGCTGGCCTCTTCACCCACACACAGTCGATATCCTATCCCAAAGCAACATCAACCAACCCCCTCTCCCAGACAATGAGATCAACCTCGATATTTATCTCTCCTACAAGCTTTAACTCTTCCCTGTATATCCTACTCCACATCAGGACTCCTCTCTTCTTTTCCCTCTCCATCCGTCCCCACCCGTTTCCTGTTGATAATGCTAGCCTACCCACATATCAAACTCCTCTTCACCCTCTGTCTCTTCCACCTTCTACCCCAACACCTATCTTTATCTCCATCGTGTCCTAACTAACAGATCCCTATCTTTTTCTGCCTGCACTCTTCTACCTTATGGAACGTATCCTCTCCTCCAAACATCTTTCTCTCCCAGTGCAAGTCCTTCATATTTTAAGTGAAAATGCAGTGCTTTTCGTAAGAAAAAATTCATTTTTCTGCAAGGTATTTTTAAAAGTATATACTCGTATTTTAGTTTTTTAGCTGTTTGTCCTTTGAATTTTTCTAAAAATGAGAACTGTCTTAATCGTTTTTATGTAGGCACCAACAGAATTGATCCTATTTATTGTTTTTAAAAGTGTGAGTAACGTTTCTCCTTAATATCATTTCTTCTTATCAATGTCAAAATTTTAAAAATGCTCTTGGCTAGAGAATGGAATATTGTACCATTGTCAGCCCACCTCCACCCATGAGGGGGAAGAAACAACAATAAAGGAATAAAATAGCTATATTTAGCAATATTTTTATCTGTTGTGTTTGATGTATTCCAAATATTACCCAACACTGTATGAACAAGGGTAGTAAATTCTCGAATCTCAACAGCATATTTATAGAGCACTCTGCACACCATTATGATGTACGTTAAGGTTAGCTGTGTAATATTTGTAAACAGTGTCCATAGTGTGAACTGGAATACTGACATGGATAGCCTAGTAAGGGGTAATTGTATAGCCAACCGATAATGATGATTTGACTTGCATCGTACCAGTATGTTACTTTAGCATCTAGGCGCTACAGCCTGGAACCGCACGACTGCTACGGGCGCAGGTTCGAATCCTGCCTGCGTGATGTCTTTAGGTTAGTTAGGTTTAAGTAGTTCTAAGTTCTAGGGGACTGATGACCTCAGAAGTTAAGTCCCATAGTGCTCAGAGCCATTTGAACCAAGTCTGCAACTGTAAAATAATAGTTCCTGCTAAAGTCATAATTTTTCGTTATTTATTTTCTGCTCCATGGGTTATCAGTCCCGTTATCAAGTACGTGTACTATGACATTTACAGGCATGATGTTTGCAATGCGCAGTGGTTAGCATACTGGACTGGACTGGCATTAGGGAGGACGACGGTTCAGACCCACATTCGGCCATCCTGATTTAGGTTTTCCGTGATTTCCCTAGATCGCTTCAGGCAAATTCCGGGATGGTTCCTTTGAAAGGGCACGGCCGACTTCCTCCCCCACCCTAAGCCCCTCCCTAAGCCTATGGGACCGATGACCTGGCTATATGGTCAACAGCCGGCCGGAGGGGCCTAGCGGTTCTAGGCGCTACAGTCTGGAACCGCGCGACCGCTACGGTCGCAGGTTCGAATCCTGCCTCGGGCATGGATGTGTGTGATGTCCTTAGGTTAGTTAGGTTTAAGTAGTTCTAAGTTCTAGTGGACTGATGTCCTCAGCACTTAAGCCCCATAGTGCTCAGAGCCATTTTTGAACCCGAATCAACCAACCAACCTACACCTAGAAACAAATTTCCCTACAGGTAATGGTAAATTAGAAACAAATTTTTACTTTCCTTTTTCTTGTTGTGCTCTTATATAGAAACTCACACATATTATACGTCGCTTCATAGTTCACATTCCACAATAAACGTCAAAAAAAGAAAGAATGAGAACGAACTGGAGAACTTTCGTCAAAGTCATCCATTCTGTAATGAGCGACAGGGCTCCATGACAATGATAATGAGATAGGCGAAAAAACACACCCGGATGCGTGGTGAAGTCACGGGACGGTACGAAGTGATGTTAGGTTAGTAGACGCGCAACAGCCTAGCGGTATTTCGGCCGCCGTAAAACCTTTATGGTCTGCCCAGTGACGCGTACGTCCGTTTACGTGTTGAGAATGGGCCGTCGAGCTTATGAAGACAGTTAACTGCCCGTGTCGTCCTTGATGCGTGTACATTCCATTATCGCTGCTCGTAAGACCACGTTTCTGTGGCCACATTCTGTCTCCCGTTTTGTTGTTTGTCCCCGGGTCAGGCTCGCTATACCGCTACTGTTTAAATACGTGTAAAAAGAGGAATAAAATGTATTACGCGGACATGGGTCCGGAAAATTTTTATTTCATATTGAGCTCATTCTCTAATTCTCTTCGTAATCACGTTAATCAAGGGAAAAAAACATAAAGAGAGCGCACCAGTATTACATTGTGGGGCGGCGAGTTGATTTTAATCAGAAATATTTGTATATGTTCGTCGCTGTCATTCACGAGTGCCTGAGAAATATTTTTGCTGTCAGCCAGAAAGCGCTGGAGAACACACTGACAATAGTTTTCAGTCTGCGAGTCCACAGTCTTCTTGTACTAATTGAAAGAAATGTTTCTATTTACTTATCGGTAGCAGGAAGTATGGTTATACATAAAAGTTTTGAGTTCTAACTGATTCAATTATGTTTCAAAAAAGGTCACACCCAAAACATAGTAGTATTCCTCATAATAATAATAATAATAATAATAATGTCTCTATCCTAAACAGCACTATGAGCAGTTCAGAGGCGACCTCTACGGTAAGTTCCCATTAAATAGTCATTCGCCCTGACTTTTAATAATCAAAGTCAATTGCTCGCCACAAAAGTGGAAAATAATCTCACCATTTGCCACGCGGTTTTGTTAACATTACGGACGGCACACGAACAGTTACTTCCGCGAAATCTAAGCGATCCAGCATGATGCATAGTCCTCGCGACTTCACTTCCTATTTATATCGAAAACATGCGTTTAGTTGCGGCCTGGCAGTGACATCACCCGAGGCAGCGCGTAAGCCGGCGTTGACTGACGTAGACAGAGTGATAGCGCAGTGCAAAGTGTCGTCTTGTTTCAAAAATGTAAACGATCCAGGACGGTATACAGTCCTCGCGAGTTCACTTTCTACTCTTACCGAACACATGTTTAGTTGCAGCCTGGCTGTGACGTCACCCGAGGCAGCGCGTTAAGCCGGCGTTTGACTGACGCGGAACGTGTTGATAGCTGGGTGCGAAGTGTCGTGTCTCACTGCCTCTCAGGTTGTATGTTTATATGGGCGCAGAGGACGGCCGAAGGGAACGTCTGCTGTCATCTGCTCTATGTCCCAGAGAAAATGTTTTACCTCGCCAGCATTTAACCTTGCCGTCTATACTTTTTAGAACGGAAGTGACAGTAGAACATGACCTCTGAACTATCATTAAGAGACCATGTATTGATTCGTATTTGCATCAAAATCTTGAAACGTGTTATACCTCTACTACTGAATGGGTGTCATCAGCTGCTGTAATCACAACTTTCTATCATTAATAAAAATGATACTTAATCTATTACAAATAAGGATGTTTTCGTTCCAAAATTAGTTTTTATTAAATTACTCGAAAACTATTAGAGGTAACTTAATGGAGTCACATAGTTAATGTTTTATATCAAACTGAAGCTTCATACCAATTTTTATATTTCTGAGTCTAATATTTGGGGCCTTCAATTTTTCGAAAAAACGCCGATTTTGACCAAGTTATTGCTCCAATCAAGTTGAGACTTGTAACAGTTGGTGTTGACATACATTTGCACATTCTGAACAGTTGATGACTTTCTAGCTTTATTATTTAGCGCCACTTATTTTTTTTTCTTCAAACAATGTATTTAGGGAAACATATTCATCTGATCACTCTAAGATTTAACAATTTTAACATTAATATACTGAAGCATATTTTGACCAAGTTTGGAAAAGCTATTTTAATTTTTAATTTCATCATTGGATTATAGCACAGTACTTCGTATGCCACGCACAGGCGCTTTATGGTGATGTGGCGCTAGTAGCAGTAAACTGGGTAAGTCCCGGCACATTCGCTCGCCTCTGTATCTCTCAAATGATACAGCGCTTGTTTCGCCACATCACCCCTATTTATCTTTGCGAAAATTTTTTTTAACCAAATTAAATAGTAGAAACAAGTGGTGTTACTATAGCTGATCTCTATTAAATGAAATTGATTTTAACAAAATTCCTTAATACTGCATCAAAAATTAACATTAGTCATAGGAAAACATAAAATAATGGAATTTTACAAATCATGTACATAAATTACATAGAAACATGAAATAAAATTTTCAGTTATTACAAAATTACTTTTTTACATAAATTTTTCAGTCTTTACCTTGAAAGAGAAATGCACAAAATTTTCACTTTTCAGTACTCATTTATTTAATCACAACCGTAGGCACCACTGTGAGCGTCTGTACGACACCTTCACTACATCATTAGAGGTAGTGGATGGGAAGTTATTTTATGGTGTTTTCTAATAAAACAAAAGGGAAAGGGGTGGATTCACTGTAGATCGTGTCCTTCTCGCTTTCTTCTCCACTACAGCTTGTAGGCTGCCTTTCATGGAGCCTACATGTCCCTGTGAAACAGATTACCTAGCCTAAGCATCTGTTCTCAACTTACATCTGAGGGAGGCCAAAACACATTCTACATTCAGTTTTCCTTCTACATTTAAAGTTATTGAGATGTTACCAGAAAGAATTTCTTTTCTCTCTTTTTTTAATTTTAGTGTCTGGAAAACCGTTATTAACTTTTTAAAAACGATTATTTGGCAATCTGTTACATCAGAAAATCGTAACATTTTACTTCATTACTAAGTGTGAATCACAAACTTTGCCATTCTCTATTTTTTATGCGTAAACCATAGCTACTATGTGCTGAAGATCAATTTATGTTCTTAAATAGTCAGAGTTTGGCCTATTTTGCAGTTTACTTCATTGGTTGTGTTTAGTTATAATGCTATAATTCTTATGTTTACGGCCAGTGTTCGTTATTCCAATCGAAGAAGGTAATGTTGACATGTGACTGACTTTGTTGCATGTGTTGACAAGCGACTAACTTCATTGCTCTATTAGCATCAAGCACGTAGCATCAACTGAAAAGTGTTCAGCACGAGTCTGGTTTCCGATACAGTACAACGAGGTTTACTCAAATGCGGAGTTGGCAGACGCCCATTTGCTGTACGAATTAGCAGATGGTAATGGCCGTGGCGTTCAACGTTCGTATCGGAAGAGATTTCCAGAACGACAACGCCGTGACACGATGTTTGAAGCCAATGATCGTCGTCTTAGGGAACATGGGACGTTTAAGCCCAGTCCACGCAACAGGGAGAGCCTTTAAGGACGAGGACACCTCAGCTGGAGAAGGAACGTCTTTGTGCAGTTGACGACATCATTATTGTCAGCGTAATAAAATTAGCTACACTAAGTAATGTTGACCACGTGACCGTCTGGAGAGTGCTGCATGAGAACCTGCTGTATCCGTATCACGTACAGCGTGCGCAGGTGATATCAGCATCTGATTGGCCTGCAGGGGTACACTTCTGCAAAATGTTCATTTAGCAATATGTCAACCCTCACTTTAGTGCAAATGTGCTGTTCACGGATGAGGCTTCATTACAGAGTAGATGATAAATGTATTGAAGAGTTGTAGAAACTGAGCTCTGACATGGAAATAAAGTGTTTACCGACACATGTCCGTACAACACACTTTCTTCACCGCTAGAAGAATTTTTCATGAAAATTTGGTCATGACTTTTTGCTACACCGTGTATGATAGTCTGATGTTACAGTGCAGACTTATGCACGTGTTCTGTGGTTATAATAAGCGCTCAATGGCACCCCAGTCATGGCAGTAGAAACGGTGTCTTGCTAATAATAGACACTTGTGAATAGGTACATTCTTTTTTCCTACGATTCCTAAGGACGTCATTGTACCGCACTGTTCAGTTTCAACCAAGGCGCAATCGTACTGAATATCTTCACAGTTATTCCAGTGGCTCGAATTGTTGATTAACTGAACACAGTACGTTGTACTGAACTCCGAATATTGAACAGTAACGAAAGTAACATTGGTTGTGCCGCAAGGAAGCCTAAGAGGATCTCTAATTTTCTTAGTAGACATGAATGATTTATCATATAGGATGAGCAGCACTAGCACACTGTTCCCCGACGACGCTATTGGGCGCAGGAAGGTATCGCCGCAAGGCGATCGTAAGAAAACGCGAATGTCGATTTGGAAGCTTTAACTCACGCAAAACAAAAGGACTGTAACGATAAATCTGCAGATAAAACATCCACACGGGTATCTCAGTTCCAATGTGGAGAACTGCAAAATAATTCTCACAAAAAGGGCCTTATTCGGTTAAAAGATTAGAGCTTAACATTTGCACTTATTACATCATATAAATATTCTGGATAAATCTTAGAAGCGATATGGAATGAGCTGGACATGTTAAATCTGTAATAGGCAAGATTAATGGAGAACTCAGATTTGTTGGTAAGAGTTCTGGGAAAGTGGAGTGTGCCTCTAAAGGAAATGCCACACAAGACGGCCAATTCTAGCGTATTGTCGCAGCACCTGGACTTCTCGTGAATGTGGCACGATAGAAGACATCGAATGAGTTCGGAGTGGTTTTATAGGAAACTAACACTTCAGTATTGCCAACAAAAGTTTAACAGAAATGCTCGGGGAACTTAAATGGGTGTCGTTGGAAGAAAGGCGCGGTTCTCGCGAAATCCTGTTGGAAAAAGTTAGACGACTTATGAGGCGGCGGGTAAACTGCCGACGCCGTTTTAAAAAGCCTGAAAACTATTTCTGCGGTCAACCAGAAAGTGATGAAGAACATATTCACCATAATTTCCAGTTCTGCAAGTCAACCTTACTTGTAAACTAATAGAGATAGCTTATTGGTGTTACATATTTAGAGGTCTTATATCAAACTGAGGCTACATACGAGTTTTCATCCTTCCTTCTTGTTTAGTGCGTTCAGTTTCGCGTAAAAACGCCGATTTTTGCCAAAGTCTTGGGTAGATCAAGTTGAGACTCGTAACTTTGATTGTGACATACATTTGCACGTTATGAACAATTTTTGGCTTTCTAGTTTCATTATTTAGCGCCACTTATTTTTTTTCTTAAAATAATATATTTAGCAAAACTTACTCATCTGATCATTCTGAGATTTAACAATTTTAACATTAATATACTGAAGCATACCCCGACAAAGTTTGGAAAAGTTATTTTAATTTTTAATTTCATTTTTAGATTATGGCGTAATACTTTGTTCGCTACGCACAGGCGCGTTATGACGACGTGGCGCTAGTGGCTGTGAACTGGGGTAAATCCCGGCACACTCGCTCGCCTCTGTATCTCTCACAATAATACAGCGCTTGTTTCACCACGTCACCCCCTACTTATTTTTGTGAAAAAAATTTATTTTTGAACAAAATTAAAAATTAGAAACAAGTAATGTTACTATAGCTGACCTCTTTTAAATGAAACAGATTTTTGAAAATTTTCCTTAACAATACATCCACAAAAGTATATGTATGTAGAGAGAGAGAGAGAAACATAATATAGTGGAATTTTTGCGAATCATATACACAAATAACATAGAAACATAAAATGTTCGATTATTACAAAATTAATTTTCTGATTTAGAATTTTCAGTCTTCAGCTGAAAAAGGAAACACATTTCGCTTTTCAGTACTCAGTCAGTTAGTGACAACCATAGTCACTGTTGTGTTTGTCCTTAAGAACCACTTTCACCAAAACATTTAAGGCAGAGGGTGGGAAATTACTATGTATGGCGTTCTACACGATACCCTATTACCAAAAGGGAAAGTAGAGGGGTCACTGTTGTACGTATCCTCCTCGGTTCCTTCTCCAGTACAGCTTGTAGGCTGCCTTTCATGACACCTCCATGTCCCCAAGAAATAGGTAACACAGCCTAAGCTTCTGTTCCCATCCTACATCCAAGGGAGTGCAAAATACATTCTACATCCTATTTTCCTTCTATATTTAAATAAACAATTGAGAAGTTATCAGAAAGAATGTTTTTTCTTAAAATTGTTATTTATTCAACTATTACAAACTTTTCCAAAATGGTTATTGACAATATGTTACTTCACAGAATCGTGACATTTTACTGCATTATTAAGCTTGAATCTCAAATTTAGCAATTTTTTTCATATATAAACCATAGTTATTGTGCTCTCAAAGTCAACATAGGTTTTTAAACAGCCACATTTTGGATTAGTTTGCAATTTATTTCATTACCTTAGATGTTGCTTTACTTAGAAAAGCGAGTAATCTTTGTAAGTTCTACCTTCATATGGCTCAGTTATCGTACGGATTAGTATGCTAAAGAAGTTATTTGTTTGACAGCAATTACTTTGCTTTGACACACACATCATCAAAAAGCTCTTTCTATTATAACATACCAATACTTTACAATCTGCATTTCTTAACGCATTCGCTTATCTGTATTGTCTTCTGTATGAGTCAATATTTATCTGTTACATGACCATCTGCCTTAAGCAATATTACACGTTTCTCAACCCTTTTTACGGGACATAAGGGAACTACATACCAAGTTTCCACGATTTTACCATATATGTCAGCCTACTGACTTCGTTACTCCTATTTCTCCCTATTTTCATTTGTCCATATATTTCGACCCTTCTTTCACCCTTTTATCTTTGTCAGTCTACTGAGCGCATTACTAACATATATTTTGGTGTGATCCTCGCACCACTTCCACACATTTCCTTCAATTAATATCAAATTGCTTTGGCTTTCCCTATTGGCCCCCATGTTATTACCGTATCTTACTTACAGAAAATCTTACTTCCATCTGAAAATTATTAACTTATGCAGATTATTGTTTCAGATTTCAGGAATTTCCATCTTCAATTACTTTTGTTAACACAAAGGATGTGTACTTTACTTTTACTATTCCTTTTTGTGGATCTCATTTATTATTTATTTACTTCAGTCTTTATTTTTATCTTTGGTGCTCATAAGCTACCCATTGTTATTTTAACATTTAGAATTCACTACTGCAAACTACCTGCCACATTGTCTTGTAAGTCATCACTTGGGTATAGTCATTTTTGTGAAACACTCTTATTTATTAGGAAGATTTTATACCATGTACAACATGATGGCGTACTACGTGCTACATATAGAGCAGAAGAGCAGCATGAAATTTCAAAAGGATACAGAGCTTCATCCAGCTACGAGCGCACAGTACGCCAAACTGTCTATCCACCAGAGAACGACATACTCCCTTTATAATTGAAAATTGTCCCATATACGTCCTAAATTTGACTAGATGAATCATTTTTTTAACTAATGAAAAAACAATGAAATTCTGAGTCTCCTTTCATTAAAACTTACCAAATGACACAATTGCATACATAATTATTTATGGCGAAAAGAATTTATCTTATGACTCGCAACATAGAATTTTAACTGAGACTTTTTAAGCTGGGAAACATAGTATTAATTTTCAATTTTAAAAAAATTTGAGAATCTAAATGTTTTCTACATAAGTAAAAGCAAAACAAAATGAACATGAACAATAATATTGAAAATCTGGTAAATGAACTTAACAGTTACAGTAATAGTTATGCAGATGTGTTCAAAATTAACAGAAATGAAAAAATAAATCTTCCAATATTTCAAAAGCTTAAATTTTGGTAACCAGATATGGTAAAATGTAATATTACTTTTAGATGATAAATATAAAATTACTCTTCCATATCGTTATACTAAAATATGTTCAAATAATGATGACAAATTAGAGAAAATTGTATTATTAAATTTATTATATCAAGGTAAAATACAAAATAAAGGTAAATATGTTCATGTTATTGAATCTGAATGAAATTTAGAATTTTTAAATTTTAATTGAATAAATTTAGTTTGTTGAATATTACATTTTTAACAGAATAACTTTTATTTCTCTTTAATTAAAAGAAAGTTTCTCTCATGGGTATAGATAAATTTTTGAGTGGCGATACAGTAAAACTACAATCTCGTTTTATACCAGGGAATTTTTGAAAAATAATTATTGTAATTAATCGATTAATTAATTGATTTTATTAATTAAGTTGGTTGATTAATAAAATTTGGAATAGGAACAATCTCAGAAACTTGTGAGTGTGTTGCACTGTAGGTTGTGGTGAGAAATAGTGTTTAAGAAAAGAATTCGATATGTTGCCTTGTTTACAGGTTAAGATTGAAGTTAGCAAATCAGGCCATTGTTCACACAAATTCAAGTGGCCCGCCATATTCAATTTGTGTTAGTTGTTTTCATAGCATAGATGATAGCGCATGAGACTGATCAGAATTTGAGTCAGGCATGATCCTTGCTACTGTTTCATGCCCAACTTTCGTGTCACTCCCTTGCACGGTTCTAGGAAACGAAATGAAGAACACATTTGGTGACACTGTCTCTGGTAGGCCACTTGAATTTGCGTGCTCAACGGCCTGGTTGGTTAACTACAATGGGGCAAAAACAAAATGCGGAAAAATGGAAGTTAATGCAGATGAGCAGGAGAAACACCCAAGGAATGTTCGAACCTCTTGATGCCAATTGAGTAGGTACTTGACCGAGTAGAGGTGGGACCAGGCCAGAAAAACTGAGAAAGGCTGGAAGAACGGTGTGCTGTCCCCAAGCCTATCCATGCCACAACCAATGGCGCCATTGCTAGAGGATGACACGGTGGTCGGTCGGTACCGATAGGCTCACTAGTGCCTCTGTACAGAGTTTATGTTTATGTTCTTATGATTTGCGGTTTATTCATTTCCAGACTAGCATTCCCTATCTCAAAATGATACTATCATTCTTGATAGTTTTTACCAACATTTCGATAGAAGTCATGCACGCCGCACGTAGTGGCCACTCGGTTAGAGGCGCCATGTCACGAATCGCGCGGCGCCTACTGCCAGAGGTTCGAGTCCTCCCTTGGACATGGGTGTGTGTGTTGTCCTTAGCGTTAAGTTAGTTTAAGTAATGTGTACGGGTAGTGACCGAAACCTCAGCAGCTTGGTCCCTTAGGAATTCACAAACATTTGGACATTTGAAATCATGCACATCGTATATGGAACATAAAACTAACTAGATTGTTATGGAAACACACTGTGAAATAAATACTGAAGTCAAGGCAAAGGTAAAGTCTGTGACCAGTCTGCTGGTAGAGTGCAGCTTTCCTATTGTCTGTGGCATGAGTAGGGCACCGGTGGCGGGTCACTCGCTCCAGATTTCGTTTACCCCTCTGGAAAGGTCCACGGTACTCACTTGATAGCAGGCTGACTCATCCTGGGGCAGTTGTGGAGAGAATGGAAAGAGCGAGAATCCCCACCCGTGTATGGGATTGAACCTGAGATCTCCTGGCCCACCATCTACTGCTATACCCACTAGTCAACCATAGCCCCGCTAAAGTCAAGAATTGTTTTAACATTTACTGTAAAAATATTCTGTGTTGGGTTAGATGTATAAAAACAGAGGTAATTTCTATTTACAGAAGAATGTTTACATAGCGTGTGTGGTCTTACACGTTTTTATAACTCGTATCGTAAGATCTGCTTCATCACTGGCAGAAAGAGCATAAACCATAGAGTTCACTTAATCCAGTGAGCCGACATGTTCATTTAAGTCAGGTGACCAGTGAAATGGTCAGTCTGTATCTATCCATTGAGCAGGGTAATTAACAGTTAGTCACCATCACTGGCCCAGCTGTTGACTACGAATGACTGACGAGATGTACTTTCCTGTCATTGGTTGGTGATTTAACTGTGCCAATTCACAAGAGCATAAATTTCCACAGTCAGTGTCAGTTTGGAAAAAATTCTATTGGGTGTTAGACCCCGACATTATGAAATACTAAAACGACTACCAAATTGACTTTTCGACCATTGTTTCAGTCATTGTAGCCAGGGAAAGTAAATTTCTGTGTTCTGGAGATCTCTTCCCTTTATATTCCATGAGATATAAAATCTTATATTCTGAAATCAACACTAAATTAGAAAGCATCGCTCATGCGAACCTCAACTTGCCCTTCCTCTCACGATATCCTGCAAACCGTTGATGAACGACAAAGAGGCAGATTTCATATTTCTAGATTTCCGGAAACCAGTGTCCCACTGCAGACTGTAAACGATGGTCCGAGCATACGGAATAGGTTCACAGATAGTTCAGTAACAGAACCTTGTATAATGTCCTGAACGGCTGGTGTTCATCGGAGCCAAAGGTGTCGTCAGGAGTGCCTCAGGGAACTGTGATAGGATCTTTCTTACTTAAATGATCTGACGGATATGGTGAGCAGCAACCTGCGACTGTTTTCTGACGATGCTGCAGTGTAGGTGAAAGCGTTGTTGTTGAGTGACTGGAGAAGAATACAGGAAGACTTGGTCAGAATATCTATTTGGTGTGATGAATGGCGGCTTGCTCTATAAATGGAAAAATGTAAGTTGACACAGATGAGCTACAATATTAGTGGTGTGCTTCCTGACACAATAACGTCCATTAACCCTTTGGCTGCTGCAGCACTGCTATCTCGTAGGGTCGAGCGCGCCGTTGAGGCCGCCTAATCCTGGTACCTGCGTTAATGGCTTTCCCCACGGATCGTTGCCTGCGGCTGAACTCGCCGCTTGGCCGAGCACGCCCTGTGCTGAATATTTCTCGAGCCAGGGCGTCCGCGGCTGCCTCGCCTTCTGAGTGTGATCGCTGATACACGATGTATCTCGATACTTTTTCCGTAGCTGTGAATTTACAGATGAATTACTGGACACACATGATGTGCACTTAAACTGCTTATGTTACTAAGAATCACTGTAATAAACGATATGTAGAATTAATTATTGTTAGCTTTGCCGTCTTAAGCTTACTGCAATTAATGAAAAAGAATTTCGCACCAGACACGTTTCGCTTTTATTTACAAAGCACCTGCTGTGTTCACTGGTTTTCCTCCTTCATGTTTACATCCTTTGCGTACCATTGCTTTCCCTCTCTTCATTAGCGGGGGTTGACATGAATCAGGGAAACCAGTGAACACAGAAGATGCTTTGTAAATGAAAGCGAAACGCGTCTAGTATAAAATTCTTCTTCATTAATTGCAGTAAGATTAAGACGGCAAAGCTAACAATAATTAATTGTTAGAGTTGTTGCGGAAGATGGCCATGAAAACAAACGTGATGTTTGTTTAAATCAGCAATGTAGCACTACGCTTGTTTTAATTTTATGCTTAACGTATGTAACAGATTTAATGGCATCTGAGAAATGCAGTTCGTGTTTTTGAGAGTGCGGTAACACTTCTGTAAAATGGCTTCAAAGTCAGAAATCATAAGTGTTGGAGTATCTTTGACACCTTCTGAATATATTTCCCATCCTTCATTTTGATCCGGGCTTTCGACCGGCACTGGCGAAGTTAAAAATATTTTTTTGTTTTTATTTTATTTCGTATACAATTTTTTTTATATTTTTTGTTGTCCTTTACTTTTAGAAAGTTATCAATGTCGCTTCTCTTCTGAGTGGTTACAGACAGTTAATAGTTTTCTTTAGTGTGATAGACCTCAAAACATGGCACCACACATAACGGTATGTTGCATGCTCTACATTCGTATCTCGTTTCTCGGCGCACTCCTCTCCTTAATCTTTCACCTGTCTTTCTGCTTGTCGTTTCCAACTCAACCATTTCTGCAGTATTACAGGTGGTCAGCATCCGCACTTCTCTTTTGTCACACTATTTCATGGCAAGGATTGTTTCAGTGGACATAAAGTGCAGTTCTCCTCGTTTTAGTTTGTTTTCTACTTTTGGCATGTTGCGTCTGTTTTTGCGAACAGTACCACATGCGTTTGTTCCATGTTTATGAAGCCGAAGGAACAGGTCTGGGCTTGAATACCAATTATCGACATATACCGTATGTTCAAATGGTTCAAATGACTCTGAGCACTTTGGGACTTAACATCTGAGGTCAACAGTCCCCTAGAACTTAGAACTACTTAAACCTAACTAACCTAAGGACATCACACACATCCATGCCCGAGGCAGGATTCGACCCTGCGACCGTAGCAGTCGCACGGTTCCGGACTGAAGCGCCTAGAACCGCTTGGCCACCACGGCCGGCAGAGCGTATGTCCCCTTCCTAAAAATGGTTTCACCTATGTCGCTACTATGTCGGCAATTTTCCCCAGATTGTGGAAGTCAATTGCAGTATTTGTGCCCGTGTAAGCAATGAAATCCAGGATATAACCCGTCTGGCAGTCGCATAGCACAAATGTTTTTATTCCAAACCTACTTCTGTTGGAGGGAATGTACTGTCTGAACGATAATCGCCCTTTGAACAACAAGAGGCTTTCGTCAATGCAGAACTCTTGATATGGATGAAACGTGCTGCAAAATGTTGCGTGAATTTTATCAACAATATACCTGATTTTAAATAACCTGTCTCCTTCATTGCTGACAGAGTTGTCACTGAAGTGAAGCATTCTTAAAATTAACAGAAAACGATCCCTGGGCGTAATTTCGGCGAAAACAGGAGTGTTCAAGAGTATGACTGTGGACCAATAGTCAAGGATTTTCATCTTTTTCACACGAGCCATTAGCATACAAACAGCGACGAAGGAATACAGTTCCTCGAAACCCGTTTCTTTCCATCTGGACAAACGAGAATGCTCTGATTCTGGCGTATTTTCTTTCGTATACAAAAAAAATCTGTTGGTTTCGTTTGCTACAAATTTCATCAGTTCTTCCGTTAAAAATACTAGGAAATATGATAAAACACTAGAATCTGGCCCTAAACCTCTGTTGTGTCCAGAACCTGAAGCGTCGAACGCATGGATAAATGGACGAAAATCACTTTTCTTCCATTCAGACGTGTTGCTAAAGCGAGTTCTTTTCACTGGCATTTCACTATCACTCTCAGACCCATCAGATTCTGAATGATATCTCTCCCTTGTTGACAGATGCGTTGTTCCAGCTGAAGTACACGGCACAGGACTGTTATTTCGAGATTTAAAAAAAAATGGCTTTGAGCACTATGGGACTTCGAACCTGCGACCGTAACGGTCGCGCGGTTCTAGACTGTAGCGCCTAGAACCGCTCAGCCACTCCGGCCGGCACTTCGAGATTCAGTCGAAGAATAATCACCACCATCGCTGTCGAAAATTTCATTCTCACTGTCGCTTCTAGTGAGAATTTCGAAGATTTCTTCGTCTGTACAACCACGACGGCGTGTCATTTTCTTCTCATAACGTTAACAGCGTCAACGGTCAGTAAATGCACAGATGAAAACTGCAACACAAGAACACAGCAGCAAACGCTCACGAGACTTCAACCGTGCCGGCGAAACGCTGAACAGCTACCAGGCGCTCGGCACCAATATACAGCTGGGCACATTAACGCGGCCAGAGGCCACAGAGGAAGAAGCGGCAGCGCGTCTCAACACGTCAGGAGCACACAGGTGCCACTAAAAAGGCGGCGCGCGTAAACACGTTCAGGGTACCAGATAGGGCTGGTTAACACGTTCAGAGCACACAGGGACAGGTACAAAGGCGCGCGTTAAAAGGGTTAAATATCCAGGCGAAAAGTTGCAAAGCGACGTGAAGTGGAACGAGGACGTGAGGTCGGCTGCACGGAAGGTGAATGGTTGACTTCGGTTTATTGGGAGAATTCCAGGGAAGCGTAGCTCATTTACAAAGCAGACGGCGTACAAAACACTTGCGCCACCCATTCTTGAATATTGCTCGAGTGTTTGGGATCACTACAAGGTCGGATTAAAGGAAGAAATCGAAGCAATTGAGAGGCATGCTACCAGATTTGTTGGCGGTGATTCCATCAACACACGCGTATTTCGGAAGTGTTTTATGAACTCAAATAGGAATTATTGCAGAGAACATCGCATTCCTTTTGAGCTTCAAAGAGGGACTTGAGAGAGATTGATGAACCGGCATTTTTGACAGATTTCAGAAGATCCTACCACCACCAAAGTATAAGGGGCACACAGGTGAAAACGAGACAGATGGGAAAAAATAAGTGAACTGTTTACTATTTCAGAAGTAATCACTATTATCGTCAATACTTTTATCCCATTGTGAGACAAAACGGTCAATACCTTCATGGAAATACGTTTACCGTGGCCTACGGAACCGTGATTGTATCCAGGTATGCACCTCTTCTTCCGAAGGAAATCGACGGCCACGAATGTCTTCAGGGCTCCCACAATATAAAATCGCATGGGGAGAGATGAAGACTGTATGGAACAAGTGTAAGAGCTTTCCAGCGAAACTTATGCAGCATATTCGAAACAACCTTGGCAACATGTGGGCGGGCATTATACTACAACAGAATGATACCGTCCGTCAACCAACTACTCATTGATTTTCTGGAGCACAGCTTCACAGTTAACGCACTGCGTTACATGGGCGCTTTGGAAAAACTGAAGTGCACCATTAAGTTGAAACGTCCAGCGATGTCCACGGACAGCATCATTATGTTGCAAGAAAATGCCTGCCTACATATTGCCAAAGTTGTTTCGAGTACGCTGCAGAAGTTCCACGAGGAGACACTTACATATCCTCCATAGAGTTCGTATGCGATTCCTATGGTATTAGAGCCTTGAAGAATGACATTTGTTGCCGTCCAGTAGCTTCGGACGAAGAGGTGCATGCTGGGTGCAGCCATGGTTCCGTAGGTAGCCACAAATATTTTTCTACGAAGGCATTGACCGGCCGGCCGCGGTGGTCTAGCGGTTCTGGCGCTGCAGTCCGGAACCGCGGGACTGCTGCGGTCGCAGGGTCGAATCCTGCCTCGGGCGTGGGTGTGTGTGATGTCCTTAGGTTAGTTAGGTTTAAGTAGTTCTAAGTTCTAGGGGACTTATGACCTCAGATGTTGAGTCCCATAGTGCTCAGAGCCATTTGAACCATTTTTGCATTGACCGTTTGGCCTCACAGTTGGATAAAAGTATTAACAACTATGGTGATTACTTTTGAAACAAACAGTTTATTTACGAATTTTCCATCTGCCTCATTTCCATTTGACTGCCCCTTATACATCTCGCGAAAGTACTGCGACGATGAGATAAGAGAGATCAGGTCTTGCATGGAAGAAGAGTCATTTCTTCAGTTTTTCCATTTGCGAGTGGAACAGGAGCAGCAGTGTTACATGGTACCTGCCACTATGCACTGTATGGTGGCTTGTGGAGTATGTAATGGTTGATATGAATATATATCGTCGTATTTCGGTTATCTGAGAATGTCGCTTTTCGTCTGAGATCCGAAACAGATGTTTCATTATGACATAGCCTGAGAAGGATTTTATTAAAAACTGTGTCAACATAGTTCGGGAGCTTCAAAAAAGGACTTGAAACGCTCCCAAAAATATCACAGTACACATGACCGATAACATTTTCTAGAGCTTTCTAACACTGATTGTTCAAACTATGCTCTTTGTTATGGCTGGTTAAGATGTATTTTTAGGTTAACCACCACTGATTTCTGTTTCATTTTACTGAAGTTGGTGTTGCTTTCCCACCCATGTGACTGCTCTTGTTGCGATGCGACTCTTTTCATTGTCTTATTTACATGTGATATCAACTCTTTCACTGATCATTTTGGACTTGGCGAGCACATAAGTGTTCATCACGGCCTTTGTTTCCAGTGCATTGTAGTAAGAATGTACACAAATTAGGAGTGACAGAAGGAGGTTATCAGTACGAGGTCAAATAACAATCTTATCTCAAGGTCACTGACAAGAACTCCTGCTGTCAGGTATGCAAAATTCGTGCCCCTCATTTTCAGCCGGCCAGAGTGACCGAGCGGTTCTAGGCGCTACAGTCTGGAACCGCGTGACCGCTACGGTCGCAGGTTCGAATCCTGCCTCGGGCATGGATGTGTGTGATGTCCTTAGGTTAGTTAGGTTTAAGCAGTTCTAAGTTCTAGGGGACTGATGACCTCAGAAGCTAAGTCCCATAGTGCTCAGAGCCATTTGAACCTCATTTTCATTATAGGTATACTTAAATGGTTGATACTGTCTAGCGTCTTTGTTAGTAAAAAACTCCACCCTGACTGGCCCTGACAACAGGGAACTCAAAGAACAGTCTAGTGGAAATGAACACATTTATCGTTACAGTCTCCTATCTGTCAAGTTGTGACGTGTATATCACCATAAATAGTCGAGTTGAGAGCATGTCTGCCTCATCGATCTGTGGAAGGCTGCACTTGTTGTAAAGACGAAGTATGATATGCCGATGTGAACTTAACTACATAGAGGAAGTGTGGTTGTGTCTGCAAACTTCTACATTTGAGGTTACTAAGTACAGAGTCTGTTCACGAGTCGAGACGATCTGCACACTTGCCACTGGTCGATACTAGCCTAAAGTGTGCGGTCATAAGAGAGCACTTCAGAATGCCTAAAGCTTCATGGGGAAGCGCTGATTTGTTCCTCTGTTTGCAGAGAAACAAGTTGATTCTGTTTCAAGTGGCACAATTGGCACTTTCTCACACTAAGTTTGAGAGTGATAACTGGATGCTCTGCCAGCAGTGTCTCAAACAAATTGTACACTCTCCAGTGATTTGTGTCAGCTGGACACCCACGAGAGTCTTTACACATTCTGCCTCGATATTAGCACACCTCGGCTCACTACTGTGAGCTCTCGACTCAGCCAGTGATGGCCTTTATTACAGCCTCATTTCCTCCCACGCATTCTAGAGACGAAACCGCTGACCAACCCCGAACAGTTCATACAAAACTTCTCAACAATTTAAAGCAATGTCCAGTCAAAGGGCTTAGCCAATATCAAGGACTCCGGATACGGCTGCTGGAAAGTGCTACGCATTCCGTGTGGGAAGAATGCTTAACCGTTAATTCCTGGGTGCCCGTGTCGCGGCAGGAGACACATTACAATGGGGCTGAAAAAACTGCAGGTAATTCTCGTTAGATGATTGTCTTTTCTCCCCCGTTTCAACTTTCGACAGAGCCCCTGACAATGGAACGCGACGCTCCCTGGGCCACTCCCGAGGATGGCTTTGCAGTGGGCTGTAAAATTCTGAAGTTCAGCTGCTGAGAAAAAACTTCCAACACTCACCTGATCTGCGCGAAGTCCGTCACTTCCTCTGCCTCTCTCACTATCCTACCCAGCCAGTGACAAAAATTACTTTTGTAAAACCATGCAGTACTACAGTTGTTAGTGTGAAGCTGTCCAGTATCAACCAATACAATTAATAAACTGATAACTCCACCTAATATTCGATCCCAAATGACAGAAGTATATTAATCTAATCGGCCAAATTAATTACGTTAATTGATCATTTAAGGAGGCGAGATACCACAGCCTTACACCATCTTCATCTCTTATAACTGGAGCACTTGAGTGGATGAGCTCACTTTCGAGTAGTACAAAATAGGGAGAGGATGAGACTATTTTTGTGTGTTGGTAAAAAAATATTGGAACTACGTTAAGCCACACTACTCGAGACTTTTTTTGTCAATAAAAATTCAATATTACGTGATTTCTCCACAATTTTACGTATTTTTCAACTTCTTCGTTTTCCCATATTTTCCACAGTTTTATATATTTTCCCACAATTTCGGATGTTTCCCAAATGTTGCATATTTTTTACGATTACAAAAGTTCTGTCCCACTGCTCTCGATGTTTTCTGGACGTCATGATGCTCTCTGCCAATCACAACGCAGGTTGTGTCCAAAAGTATCCATATTATTTATCTTTGCTAAGCCACCACTACATTACTAGTTTGTATTTATTTATCTGTGTGTGTGTGCGTGCGTGTGTGTGTGTGTGTGTGTTAGAAAGGAACAAACTGGTAGAAATAATGACGTCACAGCATACTAATGACATCATACCAAATTCTATTTTCCTTGTTTCCAACCATAGATACTGAATGTATAAGAAACAATAAGAATAAACCCCTGCTACGTCACCATTACATTGCTAGATTTTGTGATGTTATGTTTTAAAACGAGCACATTGTTAAAAATAATAATGACGCCGTATGCAAATTCTGATGCTTGCGACGAGAGGTACTGTGTGTATAAGAAATACCACTGCACTTCAAAATACGCACCTATAGAGCTGGCCATCGAAAACAGTGAGATATACACGACAGACTACCCCTCTAACACAAACGTGTGGAGTATAGTCTTGACTGTGAACACCAAGCTAACAATGGCCAAATAATTTGAAGTATTTTGGGTATATCACCTCTGAAATGGTTGCTGATGCAAAGGACACCTGCTATAGCAAGCCAAGGGGCTCCCATCCATTGTAATAACGGCAAAGAGCTCCCACACGTCAATGGAAACATGTGCGCTGCATTGCAGGTAATGTCCAAGCACTCCCCTCCGCCGGCCGTGTGACCGAGTGGTTCTAGGCGCTTCAGTGTTTAAAGTAGAATATCGAGGCATAACATTGCATTTTGCCATTACCGAATATTCAATTAAAACTACAGTATTCCACAACATGTACACATCCACCTTTAAACGTAAGACGTATTCTCATTTTTGGAGTTATAACAGGTAAAGACTTCATGATTACCAGATCAACATACAAGCTCGTAATACATCACAGCAGATAATACTACAGAAGTACATTACGACTACGTATACGACAGTTTTATTAGGTAATGGTCTAAGTCTGCTCAACACATTGCCTCCTAATTTACGTATAAAGAAAGCATAATTTGGTCTATATCGTTGCCAGCAAGACAGTCAGGCCTCTCGTCCACATTATCAGAATTACCGTCACTATACTTTTTCACATTCTTAACATTAGCAAAAACCTCGGGGGAAGGTGATGCATTTGACAGCCATAGTAACCACAACTAGCAAACATGTTTCCCAGTCTTGGTCCTATATCACAGCACAGTAATAAGCTCACAATGGCCACCAGCAGGAAATTCTAACTTACTTACGATGATTATTCGTACTAATCAAAATATCCACGGGTGTACTGCCGGTCTACAGTGTCCAACGGGCACAATATTTCAGCGATCGTACATGTCGCCATCATCAGGTGAACTGACGGACTGAGCTCCTGTGAACGTCCCGGCACGGAGATCCGTACGCTATGGATGCTCAGAGGGAACTGGGCTGGGTCTGCTGCTGCTTACATCTAATATTTTCCCCTCTTTGGGGAAGTGTGAGGGGGAGTTTGTAGCCTGTCGGCTTTTACTCCCCTGTGTACTTGTGTGTGTGATTATTTCTGTACTTTTTTTATGTCTGTGAGATGTGATGTTTGTTCTGTGTGTGTCTGGTACTTGCCTGAGGTTTGGCGAGATAATTGTAGTATTTTGGGTAGGAGTAGGATTTGGGGATGGGTATTGGGATTTTCCTCTTCGACTTAGTCGTCGAATATCGTCATGGGGCGATTGTGTTTATCGCGGGACATGTCATACCGACCTAGGGAGTGGATGAGGGCGTTTCGCGACCTGGAGGTACCTTCATAGAAGGCCCTTGCCAGGTCTTGGAAACGCTCTCTCAGGAGTGGGATTTCCGCAGCGGCATGTAAATCGTCAATAGGGAATCCAAGGGGTAAACGCAGTGCCCTCCTGAGGGCGCGGTTCTGCAGCCTCTGGAGAGTGTCCAGGTACTGCTTCGCCGCGTATCCCCAGACAGGACACGCGTATTCCATGACTGGCCGGATCAGGGCCTGGTATACGTTCACTCCTACTGAGAAGGAAAGGGAGCTGGTTGAGTTGAGGATTGGGTACAGGATGGACATTCTGGCGCAGACCTTCCTATGGACTTCGTCTATCTGGGGTTTCCACGTAAGACGAGAGTCCAAGGTTACGCCAAGATACTTGGCGGTTCTGCGCCAGGGGAGTTGGGTTCCGTTTAGGTGAAGGTGAAGCGGGGGGCGTTGAGGAGGTTCGCGCCTTCCGAGCCTACGGGTAATCAGCATCGCCTGCGTCTTTTCAGAATTGATGGTGACTCGCCAGCGACGGGCCCAAGTTTCTGTGTCATCTAAAACCCTTTGTAACCTACGGATGACCAGGTCCTTGTTCGCGTTTCTTGTGTAGAAGGCTGTATCGTCAGCGTACTGAGCGGTGTGCACCAGGGGGGCCGTTGGAGTGTCCGCAGTGTACAGACTGTACAAAACGGGCCCCAGGACCGATGCCTGTGGCACTCCAGCACGAATACGCCTCTTGGTGGAGGTGGCTGTTTCTACTTTGACAGAGAAAGTTCTGTTCGAGAGATAGCTTTTGATCTGCTTAACTATTCTCCCGGGGAACCCTTGAGTGTACAACTTGTAGAGTAGCCCTCTATGCCATACCGAGTCAAAGGCTTTGGCTACGTCTAGTAGCACTATCCCGCAGTAGCCTCTGTGGTTGAAGCCCTCTGTGGCTGCTTCAACCACTCTCATGATCTGTTGTGGGGCAGAGTGGTTCTGCCGGAATCCGAATTGGAAATCCGGCAGAATTTGCTCTCTGGTGATATGTTCTTGTATGGGTCTTAGCAGGAGGCGCTCATAGATCTTGCTGAGAGTTGGCAAAAGGCTAATCGGCCTGTAGTGCTGCGGGAATAGAGGGTCTTTCCCTGGTTTGTGTATCGCGACCACTTCCGCGTGTTTCCAGCAAGCTGGGAACTCGCGGGTACGAGTAATCTCGTTGAAGACGTTCGCGAGGTGTTCGATCGCCGTGGGTGGGAGGTTTTTGACCAACTGGTTGGTGACATTGTCATGTCCTGGCGCCTTTTTGGAGGGGAGGGACCTAATTACTTTTGCCACGTCTTCAGGGGCAAAAACTGTGGGTTCGTCTTCTGGGTCCTCCTCAGCATTGAGGAAGACGGCCAGTTGACGACGGACCACTCTCTCATGCTCATCATCCTGGGGTTCTGCCGCTTGGAACTGCTTCTCGAAAGTGTCGGCGAGGGCGTTGGCCTTTTCAGCATGGCTGTAGGCCATACCCTGTTCGCCGTGCAGTGGTGGCATCCTAGCGCGTCTTTTTGTAAACTGTTTGGTCGCTTGCCATAGTGTATGATCGTCTACTTTGAGAGCTGTGAGGCGGTTTTGCCATTGCTGGTTTCTGTGCTCATTGAGCGCTACCTTCAGTTCTCTCTGTAGACGATTGAGCAGCCTCCTTGTGGCCTGGTTTCTGGTTATCTTCCACTCTTTTGCCACTCTGTTCTTATGTCGAATTTGAGCTAGCAGGTGTTCCGGGAGCTGTATTTGCGGCGGCGGGCCATCCCTTTGTGGAGGGGTTGCCTCTTCTGCTGCCTGCAGGATGGTACCTGTTAGGTCTTGTAGCGCTTGTTCTACTGTTTCGGCAGTAGGTGGCACGAGTTTTATTCGGAGGACAAAACACAGTTCCGACACGGTGTTTCTTCAAAATGCGGGTACTCAGAGTGGCAGATTCAACGTGCTCTCCGCCCAACCACTATAGCACAACCTGTGGAGATGGATGAAATCACGAGGGAGGAGGTAGGCACTGCGTTTATTCCATATACAGGCGCACTCTCGGGGAAAATCTCCCGCATTTTGAAGAAACACCGTGTCGGAACTATGTTTTGTCCTCTGCACTGGTGGGGAGCGCCAAAGATGACCTCGGTTTGAGGAAGGCCGGCGTGTACCAGATTCCGTGTCAATGTGGCAAGTCGTATATTGGTCAGACGATGCGTACCGTCGAGGATCGATGCCGTGAACACCAGAGGCGCACTCGACTGATGTATCCGAGCAAGTCGGCGATCGCTGAACATTGTTTGTCGGAAAATCACGCTATGGAGTATGAACGCACGAGGATTCTGGTACAGACGTCGAGATACTGGGACAGCGTTGCTAGAGAGGCCATCGAAATTTGCACCAATGACGACCTCATAAACCGTGACTGTGGCTATAATCTTAGCAAGCCCTGGGAACCAGCGATTGGGTTAATCAAGAGTAAATCGAGCAAACGTATAGTTGTGACGACCACGGCGGACAGAGCCATCACACCGACGTCATCTCAAACGCCGTCGCAATCTCTTCCACCGCGCGACCGTGGCGCGGGGCGCGGACGGCGGAAGGTGCGTGCCGCGGGCGGAGGGTATTTAAATCGGCCGCCGCCGCGACCCAACCCAGTTCTCTCTGAGCATCCATAGCGTATGGATCTCCGTGCCGGCACGTTCACAGGTGCTCAGTCCGTCAGTTCACCTGATGACGGCGACATGTATGATCGCTGAAATATTGTGCCCGTTGGACACTGTAGACCGGCAGTACACCCGTTGATATTTTGATTATCAAATATGCCGGGAGAAACTCAAGAATCACATTATTCATACTAGTAGCAAAACCCTTTGGGTAAAGATCATGATGACAACATCTCCAGTAACGTGATCTGTTTTGTACGTTCTGAATGTGATGTGACTTGCAATTCAATTACAGTATTTTGTCTGTAGTGCAACGTGGATACCCCAGGGCCGTGGAATGTTCTAATGGTTCAAATGGCTCTAAGCACTATGAGACTTAACACTTGAGGTCATCAGTCCCCTAGAACTTAGAACTACATAAACCTAAATAAACTAAGGACATCACACATATCCATGCCCGCGGCAGGATTGGAACCTGCGGCCGTAGCAGTCGCGCGGTTCCGGACTGAAGCGCCTAGAACCGCTCGGCCGCCGCGGCCAGCAATTTAATTACAATTTACTAATATGAGAGCACTATGGGACTTAACTTCTGAGGTCATCAGTCCTCTAGAACTTAGAACTACTTAAACCTAACTAACCTAAGGAAATCACACACATCCATGCCCGAGGCAGGATTCGAACCTGCGACAGTAGCAGTCGCGCGGTTCCAGACTGAAGCGCCTAGAACCACTCGGCCACAACGGTCGGCCAGTGGGGTGTGGCGTGAGTCCAACAAGGACAGGAAACATGCATGTGTTTTGTTTGTATGCATAGTGCTACTCTGCACACCAATAACGCACAATTAACGGAGTGTATTTATTGCCAGAGTATCAGCCCCGATGGAAAATTTGTGGTACGTTCCTATGGAACCAAACTACTGAGGTCCTCTGGTCCTAGGGACCTACACGCTTTTTAATCTAACTTAAATTAACTTAGGCTAACGACAATACACACATCCATGCCCGAGTGAGGACCAGAACTTCCGACGGGGGGAGCCGCACGAACCGTGGCAAGGCGCCCAGCCCCGATATATATATATATATATATATATATATATATATATATATATATATATATAGTGAGATGCCACTCCCAAGCCTGACAACTGCATGGAAGAACATGATAATGCTATCATGGCATTGAGGTTCTTCATAATGCATGGATGACGTTGATATTATTTTAAACAGATCCAAGATGTGTAGTTCGCTCTTATGAAACCTCTGTAGTAGTAGTAAATGTCTCAGAATATATCATTTTATACAAGCACAACAACAGAACAAGTTTGCGTAATTGATTTTTATGTTAAATAATTAAAATTATCGACAGATAGATAATATTTTACATTAGACACCAACATGTCAGACACAGTTTGGTCTATGATTTGTATCGGTAGCAAAAAAGTCTAGGTAAAGATTCAAGGTGCCAACAACACTTTCGGTCATAACCTCTAAGTGTGGATCTAATTAAACACTATTTTGTGTATGTGTGTGTTGCCGCGTGGATACCCAACGGCTAGAGGTAGTGCAGATGTGATTTCTTTTCTGTTCGCATGGTGTACTCAAAACGCATACTAATGGAGGAAATTCACTTTAAAGCCCCCCAAGTCAACATTATATAAAAAATACAACTACCTGTTTAAGTAACAATAATGTGTGAGGGTAGAATGTTAAACATTAAAACCACTGAATAGCGACAGAATCTCGTTCGCTGACAGATAACGATACAGGACGGCCCTGAGACAGAGATATCGTGAGGCAGACTTAACCTTCCTCAGCGTAGCGAAGAGATACGAAACATCAGTCGAGCTGACTCCATCTTCAACTATCTCTCTCCAATGTGCGTTCACTTTTCTGCAAAACACTCAGTTCTATATTAGTCGAAAGCAGCAGATTTCCCACAACTGATATTGCTGGAAAGAACAATCAAAAAATTGTTAAATGAAGGAGAAATAGTTTTAAAGATTAAAAAACGCAGAGCAGAAGTATATGGTGCTAATCTTAGTCATGTAGATAAAATGTATGCTACCTATGATCAGCAATGTTTTCGTGATTTCATCTGCAGCAGCATCAATATGCAATCCATGTGTACTGCTGGACAGTGCTCCCAAATACTTTTACGATTCCAAATATGTATGACTTGCAACTCGCGTGTGCTGGGGGAGAATATCACAATATTCAGAATGAAATTACATTACCATTACCTCACGCGCACAGAACTAGTGGTAGTATGATATTTTCGTCTTATCACCGTGTCTGTTTCTAGAGTGCACCGTCTTTCCACTATTAAAGCATATGTGGTGTCATTCCCTCTCTTGTGTCTAGTCGTTACGCCTCTCCTATACCGATTACACCATTTGTATAACGCTTTTTTTATTTCTAAGTGTATGTGTGACGCTATCTCTCTTCCTCCCTCCCTTTATATAAGTAATAAACTACATATATCTGTTTTAAGGGGTCTGCGAGCTCTCTGAACCCTTAGCGCAGATCTCTTCAGTCATTTCTGGGGGCAGATTATGCCATGATTCTACTAGTTCTCCCTTCATTGATACAGACTTCCAGCTTTCTTGGCTGACGACAGTTCTTATGTTGGTTTCTTGGCTGATGTACTTAGTACAGATGTCGACTGTAATAAGCTCTTCCTAGACTTGAACCTAGGTCATGGAGGAGTATGTCCATACAGCTAGTATAACTCATTTTCTTCGACTTTCATCATTTCGGCATTTGCGGCTATTTCCCGGTGTATGTCAGGCGGAACAATGCCTGTCATGCAGTACAATTTATCAACAGGTGTTGGTTGGTTGGTTGTAGACATCCAGTAATTAGCCTTACAGTTTCATTAAGGACTACATCTACTTCTTTCGTGTGGACGGATTTATACCACACTGCGGAAGCACATTTACCGACCGAGAAACAGAGTGCACAGCACAAGAATTAACCACCAAGAAATTTTGTTAGGTATTAAGGCACTGCTGCCAGTGAGGGAGTGGTCTGTCTGCGGTAATTCCACGGTATTTGGGTGTAAAGCAATGCTTCTTTTCCAAGTCACTTTCAGTTTTCTTCCTGCCTCCGCGGAGATTGCCTAATGGAAAAAGAAAGCAACTGAGCGTATCCTGGGCAACGTCAGGTAGCCAATAACTGCTTGACTGTGATCCTTTCACATCAAGAAGCCATTGCAGTGATCATCAGTCTTGAAGTAATAGATAAACATTAATTTTGGTATCTTGAACTGTGCACTAGAAACATGTACTTGAAAGGTAGTAGATCTTCGTGTCAGTGTTTGTTTTTCTGTAAGAAAATATACCATGGTTATTTTTTACTGAACTTATTTAATTGGTTAATTTGGATCTAACTTAAAGAAAAAATTTAAAGCAGGTCAAAAATCAATTGTATGCAATGTAGGAACACATCTCAAGCGGTCAGTTCTTAGCAGCTCCTCTTGACAGAGTTGCATTATTTGACACCCTCGATCAGGCAGCTTCCGGACGTTAAGTGAACAATGTGTTGTATGCTCTGTTCTTTGGGTTAATGTTCTGTGACGGGTTGTAGAGAATGTATTGTGACATGGGATAATTCTTTTTTGGACTCATGCCCATATAACATATTATATCCTGACGGTTAGGTTGTACATTTTCTTTGACATCTTGCAATTTTTTACAGTTTTATTTATGTGTGATGCATCTTATGTATAACATGTGACATCCCTGATACCACACTAATTAATCTAGTCATCATCATTATCATCATCAGCCAGTACGATCACTTGGTGATGTGGCCTCTTTGTGTCGGTGTACAACATAGGATCCTTGCAGATTCTTCCATTTCTGCCAATCTTGAGCTTCCCGTTGCCAGTTCATTCCGGCTGTCTTTTTTAAGTCTCTTAACCGTCTGTCCGGTGCAGCGGTCTCCCCCTTGGTCTTTTTTGATCAATTTGGATCCAGTCTAGTACTTGTTTTGACCACCTGCCATCTTTTCTTCAACCGACGTGACCAGCCCACTGCCATTTTAAGGTATTCACCTTTTCTACTACGTCACTGACCTTTATTTTCTGTCCGATATCAGCTGGTTACTGTTTTTCTTTCTTTAACCCAACATTGATCTTTCCATTACTCTTTGGGCTACTATTAGTTTTCTGAGAATGAACTCATTTAATATCCATGAATGAAAGGCAAAAATTATTACTGGCAGTATACATAGGTCAAAACCTGTTTTATTTTTTTTCAGCTCGGCCGACATCTTGGACTTCAAATCTGAAGAGTATCTTTCATAAACTTGTGAGTCTAAGTTGATACGTCGGAATATTTCCGGTTTTAGGTCTCCTTTCATATTTAGCAGTTGACCCAGCTAGAAATATTCTGTGACTCTTTGAAGCTGCGTGCTTCCAAATGTGTGTGAATTTCTAAGGGACCAAATTGCTGAGGTCATCGGTCCCTAGACTTACACACAACTTCAACTAACTTACGCTAAAGACAACACACACACTCATACCCGAAGGAGGAGTCGAACCTCCGGCGGGAGGGGCCGCGCAGTCAGTGACATGGCGCCTCTAACCACACGGACACTCCGCGCGGCTTGCGTGCTTCCAACAGATGTATTTAGTGTCCGTTCGGTTATGGATATAAATATTCATTGTAAAAGTAGCAGTTACAAACTGTCATAAATGATAGCTAGTTTCGATCATTTAATGATCAACTTCAGATCTAAAATAAAAATATAAGGTAATAAGTATCTATTGAAGTAGATAGAAAATTTAAAATTCCTAAAATGTTAATCAGGAACAGCACTATGAAAGACCTGTAACAACATTTAGTGATATCCAGCATTTTACTAAGTCCGCCTCGGTAGCTGAGTGTTCATAGTGGCCAACTGCCATGTGGAGGACACGGGTTCGACTCCCGGTACAGTCAGTGATTTTTATTTGGTGAGAGGACTGTAACGGGTGCACTCAGCCACTCGTGATGCCAATTGGGGAATTAAGTGACCGAGTAATGGTGGCTCCAGGCCACGAAAACTGACAACGCACGGGAGAGCAGTGTGCTGACCACGCGCTCCTGTATACCGCATCCAGTGACACCAATGGCGGAGGATGACACCCGGTCAGTCTATATCGATGGGCCCGTCAAGGCCTGTGAACGAAGGTTCGAGTTTACACAGAATTTTGCTAATCCCACACTTCACCATATAGATTTGTGTGCCGTCGATGATGCGTAGGTGGGGAAGGAAGGCTGGAGGTGGAGTAGCTAGGCAATTAATAGTTTGCAATACTAAAATGTAACATAGGTATTATCTAAAACATATTAAAATTAATTTAAAACTCATAAACTGTTAGGATAAATGCATCTAATATGTATGCGTGAGAAACTTTTTTAAAATGAATAACCGATAACTAGATTAAAACATTGCTCTGAGAAACTGAGTGCTCGCTGTTTTCACCAGAGGGTGTCTACGGTGTTCGTTTCTGCTCGTGTATGCTGGGCTGTCTGCCAGCGGCTGCATTGCCACAGGGCGTGCCAGTGCGGAGCGCTGCTACGGTCGTCTGCTGCCGAGTGTGGGTGTAGCAAACGTGGAGAGCTGTTGTTTCTATTGGTCCTACCGAAGGCCGTACTAGGCGACAACTGAAAAATGACGCCCCCTCTTTTTTACTACCATCGGTCCTCCCAGTTTCCCCCCCTCCACCACTTCCAACATACAACGGCACGACAATGCAAATCTCCTGTTATAATTTTAGTGATTAAGCTAAGGTGTCTAGACGTCCTCATTTTCTGGGCAAGGTCTTAAATTCAGCTGACACAGGACACATAATCTGCAGAGACAAAAACAAAAAGAGGGACTGAGAGAGGTATGGCATAAAATCGCAACATGATCGCAACCCAGCGCACGACTCCCGCTCGACGTATGAATGTAGGTCACGTTTGTTTCCGCTTTGTACTCAGTAGCGGCTGCTTTAGTTTTGAGGTAGGTAGAGGCAATGTGTTTACTTTCATCAGAATAAGTAAAGACTTATTAAGTAACTGTTCCGTACGCATTTGAAAACATTTCGGTGTTTTAATTTTCCTCTATTTAATTTTTTCTCCTCATTTGGTCAACTTTTTCTCTCTTTGATTTGAAATTAATTTCGTCCTCCTTTTGCCACCCATAAAATTGTGCTGCCCCAGGCGGCCAGCTAGTCACGCCTAATGGTAGATACGGCCCTGATCCTACCGATTCTGCCGGCCGTGGTGGCCGAGCGGTTCTAGGCGCTTCAGTCCAGAACCGCGCGACTGCTACGGTCGCAGGTCCGAATCCTGCCTCGGGCATGGATGTGTGTGTTGTTCATAGGTTAGTTAGATTTAAGTAGTTCTAAGTTGTAGGGGACTGATGACCTCAGATGTTAAGTCCCATAGTGCTCAGAGCCACTTGAACCTACCGACTCTACCCCCGTCGGAGGTTAGTTTAAGTTAGATTAAGTGGTGTGTAAGCTTAGGGACCTATGACCTCAGCAGTTTGGTCCCATAGGATCTTGCCACAAATTTCCATTTTTTCCTACCGACTGTTTTCTGTCAGTCACATGGCCTCTATATGATGTCTTATTGTTTTGCACTTATGTGTGTTCTGTAAAGGGTATCTCAGGAGTTCAACCAGTCCATCTATATATTGCTTAGGACAGTTGTTGCATTTAATCTTCTAAATACCTGAGGCACTGAATTTAGAACTTAATTCGTTAGCACCATGTTTTAGTTTTAAACGAAGGGTTTCAGTTGTGTGAAAATCTATTCTTAAAACAGTTTTTTGAAACTGACGCACTATTATAACTGATAACATTCCTCTACATTCTATGGGTATATAATTACTTTTTTGCTCCTGATTTCCCTCTTTTGGCTTAATATTAATTGTTCTTCGAGTGTGCACCCTTTTAGTTTTTTGAAACACTGCAGTTACTACTTCAGCATTGCAATCATTACCTACAGCGACTTGTTTACGAATAACTATTTCTTTTTTTTCTTTTTTTGCTTTCTTGCTCAGTTACTGGTAGTTTAAGCAGTATATTGAACAGCAAACGAAAATATACCACTTTGTATGTAACTGAAAGCCGTAATGTAGAATCTATGATGGTATTAATGGAAGTTAGTTTCTTGTAAACGCTAAATTTATGTCTACCATCTTCCGTCACGGAAATTAAAGATATCTTTGCGTTAATGTTCAACAGTAAAGCTGACTTTCGCGTGGAATTCACTCAGATTCAAAGCAGCATCATTAATTAAGTCGCACTCAACATCTTTTATTCACCGGTTCCGCTCAATTTACAAGAACATCGTCAGAAACTGAGAAATTTATAGTTCAAAGTAGTTGGCTGATTATATTCGTTTTCAACAATAAAATGGAACTGTCAGTGTTATTATATTATTTTCTCAGCTAACTCTGAGTTTCCATCGAAAAATTTGTGCTCTATATGGTTGATGAATATTTCAACCATGATACCAGCGAGGACGTTACCCATTGCTCAACTTTCTGGTTAATGATAAATTTTACCATTAAAATTTAACATTATAATTATAAGCTAACGAATGTTATAAAAACTCTATTAATTCCCTCGTTTCCCCTACAGATACTTTTAATGCATTAGTAAATTATTTGTAATTAATTATAGGATTTCACTGATTAGTAAATTTCTAACACAAGCAACGCATCCGTTGGTCTCACAATATGTTTGACTCTGTCAGCTAAATCATAGGTGTTCTTAATACTAAACTGCTTACTGAATGTATATAAAGCTTCTAACTTTTGCGCCAAAAATTGACTAATGCGCGCATCTGGGATCCGTTCTTTGTTGGAGAATAGTTCCATGGACTTTTCTTATATAAGTTTACATTTTAATGCTGCACATCATTAGTTACCTAACCATTCCCCCTCTCACTTACTCCTTATTCATCATTATATGCTTCAAATGGCTCTGAGCACTATGGGACTTAACATCTGAGGTCATTAGTCTCCTAGAACTTAGAACTACTTAAACCTAACTAAGCTAAGGACATTACACACATCCATGCCCGGGGCTGGATTCGAACCTGCGACCGTAGCAGTCGCGTGGATCCGGCCTTGAGCGCCTAGAACCGCTCGGCCACCGCGGCACTCATCATTATACCTCGGATTTTAGGTATAAACCAATTTTTTCCTCATTACATAAAGGAAATAATAGTTGTACATACACGAATTACGCCAATTTATGGTCGAAAACAATAGTTTTATAGCAAGTAAAAATACCTAATTTCAAGTTAGTATCTGACTGTACCTAAATTTTAAAAATCCAATTCAGTAAAATTTTTTATGACTAACATTCTCTCATAGTCTTCCCAGCTAAGAATTACGCAAATATTTTATCGAAAATTGCAACTTTATAGTACCTAAAATACCTAATTTCATGTTAGAACCTGACTGTACCTCATTTTAAAAAATCCTAAAAATACTTAATTTCATGTTAGAATCTGACTGTATCAAATTTTTAAAAATCTAGTCAAATAAAATTTTTATGACTAAAACTACTCTTCTGGTCTTCCCGGCTACTTAGAAAACAGTAATTGAATGATAACTAGTTTGTTTACATGCACGAACGTGAATCGTGAGTCAGAGGACGACAGCATACGCCAGGGTGTTCCATCCCGAACTGCTCTACAGAGCGTTGTCGTTCGCTGTGAACCGACAAATGGGCCGGCAGGGCACTGAAGAGCCTTGTGTCCTGCCTCCTGTGCCTTCCTGCCCTGTCTGAGAAGCCTGTTTAAAACACCTGCACTGTCTTCATTCAGTCAGTCAGCGTGCTGCTTACATATTTCACAACGACACTGTATTTGTGGGAAATCAAGCATGCCGAAAGTAGCCAGCTCCAAATAATCTCTGATTCGTCAGCAGCTACAAGAATTTCCTGACTTCTCTACAGACGGAAGAGTTATTCACTGCAATGTTTGCAACAAAGATGTAAGTGAAAAGTTAACCTTTTATCTGCTACGCCCACTCCGAGAACAGACACGTGCGAATATAAAAATATAGTTTCTAAACTCATAATCTAGGTTAATTTTGCTAAGCATATCTCGTACGTAAATTGTGCCACAAAGTATTTCTCATTTCTTTTTGTTTTTAGGTGCGTTGTGAACAGAGGTCGCATTTAAGTCAGCATGTTGTAGTGATTATACACTAGGGAAATTTGAAAAATAAATCAAACTTGAAACAAACGTTTGCAACTAAACCAAATACGTCAAACAAAAACGAATTTTATCTTGACCTATGTCGAGCCATTGTTGCAGCAAATGCATTCAATGCAGTTTAAAATAGCCAGTTCAAAAGTTTTCTAGAGAAATACCGTCAGCGCAGCATTCCATCAGAATCCACACGGAGCAAGAACTGTTTACATACTTTATATGAAAATACATTGAGCAGGATAAGGGAAGATATAGGCCATTCATACATATGGGTCTCTGTCGATGAGACAACTGACAGACACGTCGATATATGGCTAATTTGATTGTTGGAATGTTAGATCCTGACACTCGCCCTGTACTTCATCTGATCTGCAGCAAGGAGCTAAAAAAGACCAACCAGGACACAATTGCTCACTTTATTAATAAAGCCCTCAAATTACTTTTCCCGAACAGTCTAGATGAAAATAAAGTACTTGTAAGCTACACTGTTGCAGCCGCATACATGATTACTGTTGTTAAATTGTTGAAAGTATTTTACCCAGGCTTGCTCCACATCACATGTCTTGCCCATGCCATGAATCATGTAGCTGAGACGATACATCCCGAATTTCCACATGTAAAGAAGCTAGTTTCAACCGTCAAAAATGTTCTTGTTAAAGCACCTACACGAACCCAGTTATTTCGAGAGGAACTTCCCAACGTACCACTTCCATCAGAACCCATACTTACTCTCTGGGGAACGTGGCTGACATCTTATCAGGCAAATCAACAGAACATGAGTGTGCGGTCCCATTACGCCTAATACTGTCATTTAAATATGCTCTGGTGACATCTGTTGACGTGGAACGCTCGTTCTCGGTATATAAGATGCTATTAACAGACAAGAGATGCAGATTCTCAACGGAAAATTTGAAGAAAGTGTTGGTTTTTTACTGTGGCTGTAGTAATGGAAATGGACAATAATATAATGTGGATTTTTGTCAATCTATTTATCTTTCTAGGCAATAAAATGTCAGATTTTGGTCACCTATTTTCTAATTTTTATAACCTATTTTTGTAACTGGTACAACCTATTTTACGAGGTGCATTCAAGTTCTAAGGCCTCCGATTTTTTTTCTAATTAACTACTCATCCGAAATCGATGAAACTGGCATTACTTCTCGACGTAATCGCCCTGCAGACGTACACATTTTTCACAACGCTGACGCCATGATCCCATGGCAGCGGCGAAGGCTTCTTTAGGAGCATGTTTTGACCACTGGAAAATCGCTGAGGCAATAGCAGCACGGCTGGTGAATGTGCGGCCACAGAGAGTGTCTTTCATTGTTGGAAAAAGCCAAAAGTCACTAGCAGCCAGGTCAGGTGAGTAGGGAGCATGAGGAATCACTTCAAAGTTGTTATCACGGAGAAACTGTTGCGTAACGTTAGCTCGATGTCCGGGTGCGTTGTCTTGGTGAAACAGCACATGCGCAGCCCTTCCCGGACGTTTTTGTTGCAGTGCAGGAAGGAATTTGTTCTTCAGAACATTTTCGTAGGATGCACCTGTTACCGTAGTGCCTTTTGGAACGCAATGGGTAAGTATTACGCCCTCGTTGTCCCAGAACGTGGACACCATCATTTTTTCAGCACTGGCGATTACCCGAAATTTTTTTGGTGGCGGTGAATCTGTGTGCTTCCATTGAGCTGACTGGCGCTTTGTTTCTGGATTGAAAAATGGCATCCACGTCTCATCCATTGTCACAACCGACGAAAAGAAAGTCCCATTCATGCTGTCGTTGCGCATCAACATTGCTTGGCAACATGCCACACGGGCAGCCATGTGGTCGTCCGTCAGCATTTGTGGCACCCACCTGGATGACACTTTTCGCATTTTCACGTCGTCATGCAGGATTGTGTGCACAGAACCCACAGAAATGCCAACTCTGGAGGCGATCTGTTCAACAGTCATTCGGCGATCCCCCAAAACAATTCTCTCCACTTTCTCGATCATGTCGTCAGACCGGCTTGTGTGAGCCAGAGGTTGTTTCGGTTTGTTGTCACACGATGTTCTGCCTTCATTAAACTGTCGCACCCACGAACGCACTTTTGACACATCCATCACTCCATCACCACATGTCTCCTTCAACTGTCGATGAATTTCAATTGGTTTCACACCACGCAAATTCAGAAAACGAATGATTGCACGCTGTTCAAGTAAGGAAAACGTCGCCATTTTAAGTATTTAAAACAGTTCTCATTCTCGCCGCTGGTGGTAAAATTCCATCTGCCGTACGGTGCTGCCATCTCTGGGACGTATTGACAATGAACGCGACCTCATTTTAAAACAATGCGTATGTTTCTATCTCTTTCCAGTCCGGAGGAAAAAAATCGGAGGCCTTAGAACTTGAATGCACCTCGTAAGTACCTAATTTAAGATTTTTAAAACCTAAAAGTCCGAGGCTTACTCATCATACATGACAGATGGATCTATACCAGGTCTAATATAGTGCTGCTCCTCTTTGCAGCTAATGACTGTGTTCTTTTACATTTTTTTCAGTTTTCACAGTTTTTTCATTAATCGGGTATAATTTTAAGAATTTCAATTATTTTCAATCTGTGTTGTCTCTTAGTTACCTATTAATATTTTATTGTAAGATCTGAAGATGATCATTGAGTGATCAAAATTGATTATAATTTGCGACAAATTCAAACTTAGATTGTTACAATAAACATTTTAAAAATTGTACATTTACGGTATCTCTCGTTGTTGTTGAGGTTTTCAGTCCGAAGACTGGTTTGATGCAGTTCTTCACGTTGCTCCATCCTGTGCAAGCCTCTTCATCTCCGAGTAACTACTGCAACCCATTCTTATGACCCTGCTTACTGTATGCATCCCTTGATCTCCCTCTACAGTAATTACCGCCCCACACTTCCCTCCAGTACTAAAGTGGTGGTCCCTTGATGTCTCAGAACGTGTGCTATCAACCGATCCCTACTTTTAGTAAAGTTATACCACAAATTTCTTTTCTCCCCAGTCCTGTTCAGTACCTCCTCATCGGTTACATGGTCTACCCACCTAATCTTCAGCATTCTTCTGTAGCACCACATTTCAAAAGCTTGTGTTCTCTTGTTGTATGAACTGTGTATTGTCCATGTTTCACTTCCATACAAGGCTACACTCCAGACAAATACCTCAGGAGAGAGTCCCTAATACTTAAATCTATATTCGATGCTAAAAAATTTCTGTTCTTCAGAAATTCTTTTCTTGTCATTGGCAGTCTACATTTTATATCCTCTCTACCTCAAGACAATACGTCATCCATTATCAATATCATGAATTTAGCATTATAAATGTAAGTTGCATTGGCGCAAGCCGAGAGCTGCCGATGCAAAATTTTAGCAGTCTAATGCGGACCATCTGCGCGAGGTAACTTCATATGGCCCCGTTGTGATGTGCACAGTTGAAGGCCGCCGGCTGGTTCCGCCGAGAAATAACCGGTACAGCATGAGTCAATGCGGCCAGCGAGCGGACACTGACGTCGCCTACGAATCCTCAAACTTGTTTCCGCATAACGCCTGTGAAATGAACCGTTGCAGGAGACAAAGAGTAATTTGCCTTTGCGTATTGTTGTATGTGGTGCCCCTGTGTTACCATAGTATTTGTTATGAGTCACAGTACATGCTGTTCTGGAAATAGTTTATTGATCCATTTATTTTTTACTGAGCAATGTATTTGGCGTATGTCAACAGATAACTAGTGAATGAGAAAGATAAAACTGATCCGGAAAATATTTACAAACAAGACTGACAGACGTGTCTTGAAAGTTGTAGAAAACAATCATCGCCCAGCGATTTTTCGTTCTGTTGTAGGTGTAAGTACTTGTTAGTTGATCGATTCTGTCAACAGCCACTTTATTTCTCTTTCAATCCGAGATTATTTTGGCTTTTTATCATCTCTGTTGCTAATTTGGCCAATGTGACGCACCGTGTACGTAACTACGACACTCCTGTTTTTCTTTCGTATTTAATTGATTATTTTTGTGTCATTCATGGAATAAAATGACGAATTACACGGTGGAAAAAGTAAAACTGCCCCAGAATATATTTACAGCTACACAGAAGATAGGCCGGCCGATGTGGCCGAGCGGTTCTAGGCGCTTCAATCTGGAACCGCGCGACCGCTACTGTCGCAGGTTCGAAACCTGCCTCGCGCATGGATGTGTGTGATGTCCTTAGGTTAGTTAGGTTTAAGTAGTTCTAAGTTCTAGGGGACTGATGACCTCAGATGTTAAGTCCCATAGTGCTCAGTTCCAACACAGAAGATACTCGAAGTGGCCACCGTTGATGTCGATGCAGCGCTATGCTCGATTTATCAGTCTGTGAGACGCGTGATCAGCTCTCACTGAGGGAAGCAGCAGTAGTGTTTTCTGTGTTCTGCGGTGGCTCATCCAGTATGTGATTACTTTGACACTCCTGTCCCTTCCATTTTCCCACAAGTAAAAATGACAGGAAGAGAGAGCAGTCGATCGAGGTGGGCATGAGATTGCTGTGTCTCCTCTTATAGTACTCTTCCCCCCGAACACATCATCCACTCACGAAGAGGTTGTCAAGGCGGTGTGTGCCGTTACTGAAAATATCCATGTTCTGTGAGCTGATCCACATGTGGATTAAACAATATTTGGTCATACCTGTTAGCTTTAGTAGCCTGATGCGGGCATGAGACATTGTCCACCAACACCAATCCAGAGATTACGCAACGGCCCTTCAAAGTAGTGATGGGGATTTTCTCATGCATGATGGGACATCTTTGACTTCACATACCCAGGCAGGCTGAACCAGGCGTCAGCTGAAGAAATAAGAAACTGAGAATTCAGAAGTACTCATTCCACTTCAGTCAGAAACGACTGGCAGAACTCAACACGCCAAAGTTCGTTTGACACTTTAACTCATGCACAACAGTAAAGTTGTAGGGATACAGTTGCAGGTTCCTGTTGGTAATGTTTTAACGCAACGATCACTCAATTCCCAATTGCACAGATAAACAGCGTTGAGATTTCATCGGACTTTGTTCCAGGCTTGCCTTCACTCGAAATATTTTCGGATAGTCACAGTTTTTAATCGCTACAGAGCTTTTTTTCTGACATTTTGTTCATTAAATTTGCATTTCAGACTTTTCTGGAAGTTTTGCGAAGACAATTCCAGTCTTAGATGCTTGTGGAAACAGTTCCGTATGTGTTTTCCGCGAATTGTGCTTTGCCTAACATTGGACGACGAAACACGAGCTGTTTTATCGTAAGCCCAGTTTGTGTTGCATTCAACTGGTTACTAAACACGTCCGCCCCTCTTTCTCAAACGTAGTGACAATGCGAAGGACTCGGGACAGAGCATGTGGAAGACGCACATGTGCAGACGTGTCACAGCAGCCGATTGGCGCGCCCAAATCTCGGTATCCATCATTTTCTGTGATGGACAGTTCTCCTGTTCAGTAACAAGGTTCAGTTCCGCATAAGTCTTATAAGTATAATCCGGGTCGGTATTTATTTTGCCCGTCTTGTGTTTAGGACTGCTGTGATACCGTTGTAAGTCCTGTTCCAAAGGGGCAAATCACTCTGTGCGGCATTTATTTATTACAGAGTCGCCATATTGTTTAATGTTCACGGATACGCGTGAAAATGAAACCACAACTATTATTTCTATTTAAACCTAAGTTAAATAAGGTACGAACTTTTGCAGTTAAATTTCATGGATTCAACATTTATTTCAACATGTGGATTAACAAACTAGATGAACAGTAATTTCCGTTTCATAACGAGTATTCTACAGTATTTATCAGTTTCATAATTCCTTGTCTCAGAGACACGGAAGTTACTGCAACCAATGTCGCACACGTGGTAATTACTTTCTCGCACAAACGAATATCTTGTGTGGAAATATCACAAACTTTACTTCATATTTTAAGGAGAAGAAGCACACTTTCAAGACATCATCCTCAGCAATCGATCTCACATGAAAATTTAAATAAACCTAATAGCATCCGTTTTTGACATTTCGAAAATACGGCTTTTAACACCTTCATGCCAGCGTATATCACTGATGGCTCACACTGGATGCTCCCTTCACGTGTCGTGTACCACAAGTGGCTCACGCTCGACCCTACGAACTATGCTACCAGGAATACTTTAACGTACGGTGTTGAGACGGAAACTCGCTCAAGGAACTCTGTGTGCTTTAGTATCAATGTCACATTGGACATGTTCATATCTTGTACAGGTGCCGAGAGCCTTTGGCGAAGGGACCGATACGACTGTGTTTCTTTATTTTATGATGTACATCCATTTTTTCCTATGTTTCATATGTTGCTACCAGTTATGTAATGAGTGAGTGTTTTGATTGCGGTTTCGTGAGCTATAGTGCAGAGATGCATGCTTTACTTGAGCTTTACCACCAGCTTAATACTTGGGGTGAATGTTCAAAGATGCACCTGTGTGTTGGAATCTTCGGGGTTGCATGAGCCATCTCTCTCCCCCAAAGGGAAGCTCAGAGTGACTGCTAGGTGGCTCTCGGCTTTTTCGACACTCGGCTTCTGGCTGGCTTGGAGAATGGACGGACTGTGTGCGTTCAGTCACGATGAATGTTAAATTCAGAGTATGAGGTATATTATAATTAAAGTAATTAATCCGTTCTTTTTCAGGGCCGTCATAGTTAGGGTTATGTTGCGACCACCTTTTATTATAATTTTCCAAGTAAATTCAGTGGTTAGGAATTAGGTTTTTAACAAGCACATTGTGCTAATATCAATCCACTGGAATGACGTAATCAAGTAGAGCCTTCAGCACATGTAATGCCTGACAACTTTGTTGTACAGTAGGTTTTCGTTTATTTATTCTGGTTAGCTTTCTGCAGATTCTTCAACCTTTTTTTTTCGTAACGTGGGACTTAGCCATTGGCTAGAGGCAGCCACCGTTGTAACAAAGGGTAGGCACTTTCATGAATTTGTTCCAGCTTAGGCTTATAAAACCGTGAACAGTGTGCGATATTTAATTTAATTTGTTTTACCTCGCTTGGTCTTTGTCTTCATGCAGCCACGAGAGCATAAATGCACGGAGAAAGCACCATCTGCTTCTTAAGTTAGTAAAGGACAGGATATTTATGTGATGCGTGTGCAGTTTTCCTAGCAATTCAAGAACTATTCAGCATGGTGAGTACATAATTTGCCCATTGACTACCAATCACCTACATGGTGTCGGCTGTACAGTCAATGACCGCTGATCGTTCTCGAGTTTCATGAAAGGCTTAGCGTGTGACTGTGTAAAGATTTGTTAGGATGTATTCAATCTGGAACCACGCTGCTGCTACGGTCCCAGGTTCGAATCCTGCCTCGGGCATGGATGTGTGTGATGTCCTTAGGTTAGTTAGGTTCAAGTAGTTCTAAGTCTAGGGGACTGATGACCTCAGATGTTAAGTCCCATAGTGCTCAGAGCCATTTGAACCATTTTTGTTAGGATGTACTGTGTCATGTAGTTTTGGTCTGCCTGACCCTCACTTGCTACCCTGTGATATCTCGTGATTCAGTACTCATTGTTATCGCCAAATTTATTCAGATCCCCAGTAGCTAAGTTGTTTGCATCATTATCACAGTAGCATTAACATGGGTGGCATGAGTATGAAAATTGTCTGTGATAAGCACATTTATCCCGCTAGCACTATATTTTCTTCCCATTACCGTACACAGTAAATTACGAGATCACGGAGGTATGGATGCTGACCGTTCTAAGAGACCATGAAATACGTTATAGTCGTATGTCTCGTTCTCCTCTGAGGTTTGGGCAGAGTTCCGTAATAACTTGTATCTTTAAATGAGGATTACCATCACGTTGTTCACGCTAGTAATATCACTCACCTGACCCCACCTAATAATCTAATCCGTAACATATTAACTACCCTGAAATAATACTGACTGAGTCAGTAATTAAATTAGAATCCTATGTGGATAGTTATCACGTCAGACCGTGGTGTAGATACTTGCATTCAGTTATTTCCTTTGGTTGCTTGTTCCCTCCCTTGGCGTTATCCGTTGTTCTAAGTCGTTCAAATCAGTATTACACTAATTAATTGATTAAATAAATATTCGGGCTGCACCCCTTTTAATCATTAATAACCATTGAATCAAAGAAGGTAGCGAGACTGTCAGCAATTACAGAAACTTTAATGCACACCGTCAGACAATGATTAGTAAAACTATTCGACAAACACCAAATTTATATCGCTCTAATCCTACTCAGGGTATAATAAATACACAGCGACGGTAAACTTTCAGTGTATTACAATCAGCCAAGTGAAACGAGAGAGCTTTCTGAACAAATGAGACATCACATAGTTTGTGATTAATTTAATGTAAAATTATTTTATGTGATTTCTATTTCTTTTTAAAGAACGAATTTAGGCCACTTTCAAAATAAATGGTTGGGGATTACCAGAGAATGTGATACCACCTGTCTCCTTTGACCAGTGCCATCATCACCATGCCGGAAACTTCTATTTTCAGCGTATCCAACATGAAGACCAAAACAAAGATGACACCCACAGAAATACAAATACCTCGCAAACAGATACAGTGACTAAACCCAATTAAATTGGCGAGGAACCCGCAGCAAAAAGAGGGTTTTGGGTGGGGAAAAACTAAAAATTCAATAATAAAAACAACACCGTTCAAGACGCAACATTCTGCAAACAAACAAAACACTCGAAACACCCAAAAATTAAAACCAGACATAATCACACAAAACACACGATAAGATCAGCATATTCCAATCTCCAGTTGTCCTATATAGGTCAACCGTTGACCAGGAAACCAATAACGCCCCCTCCCCTCCCTGCCCACACCTACAAAAGCTGATACCTCAATCTCCAGTTGATATATATAGCTCAACCCTAGACCAGGATATCAACAAACTCCCTCTCCCACGCCCCCGCAACTACAAAAGCCAGCATCTCAATCTCTATTTCACCTATAGAGCTCAGACCTAGGGAATGATGGAAAGTGAACATGTCGAATGATGAGTCAGATAGGACAAGATGGTGGAACCTATGAGAAATTAATTTTCGATATACGTCGTAGTGGATCAATGATTTTTAATTAAATCATGAGAGAAGGTAAGTGTATCATTGTTTATTAATAATAGTAGCACGTTCTACATATTAATAAACATTGATCCACCTACCTTCTCCCACGATTTAATGAAAACATTGATCCACTTACTTAGTGGTTACGCATGCACCTAAGAGTACAGTTTAAATTTTACGTTATACTCAGTTTTATATGACAACATTCCACACAATGTATTCAACTGCGCCACCACGAATTTCGTACACTCCACATCATGACGACTGTAGCACATTAAATGGCACAATAACATACTTCACAAACACATAGCCAACACACAATTAAACCGCTAGAGCACGCCACCTT
The DNA here is from genome assembly GCF_023864275.1 of Schistocerca cancellata. Lineage (NCBI taxonomy): Eukaryota > Metazoa > Arthropoda > Insecta > Orthoptera > Acrididae > Schistocerca > Schistocerca cancellata. The sequence continues at coordinate 541,565,014 of NC_064629.1, read as the reverse complement.
TTCATACATCGCGCCATCTACAACAACATTTCACTTCCACTGCAAAACACACACGCACACACACACACACACACACACACACACACACACCACTGCTCGATGACGTCACACAACACATCGCGGCACAGCGCAGCTTTGTCACAGGTTAAAGCTGAGTGGTGGTATCCTACAACCAAGTATACCGAAGTTTGGTATATGAAAACAGTAGCCTAGTACGTTTGAAGTCGGCTGCCGCCTCACGGTGCGAAACAGGAAAAGCAGCGCCGCCAGATGAAGGAAATCATATATCGCGCACCATCTCACAGGAAGAAACAGAATTCTTAACGCCGGTGTGAACGTGTTAACCTTTGTCGCGCACCAGTTCTTTGTCACTCTTCTCGCCATTCTACAGCGGCCTAATGACCGAGCGAGAAGTGCTGTACAGCGGGGTAACAACAAGAGCACTCTTACTCTCCGGGTGTCGAAGGCGACGGAAGAGGAGGTGGGAGGTGGACGCATCAGCCCTACATCTCTTGAAATCTTGTTTGAGAACAAGTTATTCTACGCAAAAATTAGTAAGTAATACGAGTTCTTAATACGTCAACCTCTTTCACATATACGTTCAATATTGATGATGATGATATGATGAAGTCCCATACTCCTTGACAGAGCGTAGGGGAACGATGCAGGAGACCCGCACCGCCGTACTAGGCAAGGTCCTAGTGGAGGTGATTTGCCATTGCCTTCCTCCAACCGTAATGGGGATGAATGATGATGATGAAGATGACACAACAACACCCAGTCATCTCGGGGCACGTGAAAATCCCTAACCCTGCCGGGAATCGAACCCGGGACCCCGTGCTCGGGAAGCGAGAACGCTACCGGAAGACCACGGGCTGTGGACACGTTCAGTATTATTTTAACGATATTCTCATATTGATAGTCTGCAATTATACAGGGTAAATTACCTAAGACTTGCACAGCAAATGTTGCGGAAGTGGTAAGTGCTATTGAAGTGATGTTTACATAGAATGAATTGGTATTCAGGGGCTCTCACTGTTAGCCAACAAACAGATTGTAATAACACTTAGGAAGTGTATTTTTGTGTAAACGTACAAATTTTTGAATGGAAAAATGCCTATTGATATTAACAAACTAAAAATAGGGTAAATTAGAGTGTCAGTGGTGTTTGTTGCAGGATTCTAGTGCGAGTCATTTACGAGATGACATATTTTTAAAAGTTCCCACACCGTCACTTGAATAGTACCTGTGGTAGTACACAATAAAGAACACTACAAATGCATACACTAGATCTAGGCGCTTCAGTCTGGAACCGCGCGACCGCTACGGTCGCAGGTTCGAATCCTGCCTTGGGCATGGATGTGTGTGATGTCCTTAGGTTGGTTAGGTTTAAGTAGTTCTAAGTTCTAGGGGACTGATGACCTCAGATGTTAAGTCCCATAGTGCTCAGAGCCATTTGAACCATACACTAGTTATGTGGGTTCTGACCAGTAACGAGACATCTGACCATCACAGGTTTTGATCAAAATGGCCACCGGCAGCGGCAATACACGCTTCTAGTCTAGTATGCAACGACTGCTGCACATGTGCTAGCATTTCAGCGGAGACGTCCGAGTAGGCTGCAGTAATACGTCGTTGAATATGATCAAGTGTATTTGTTATGTTCTTAAAGACAACATCTTTCAGCTTTCTCCACAGAAAAATATCGACAGGCGTCAAATCAGGGGAACAGGTCAGCCAAGGTACAGATCCTCTGTGTCCAATCCAGCAATTTGCAAACAATTCGTGAAGACACTCTGTAGTACTTTGTGCACTATGGACTGGACAGCACCGGCCGCGGTGGCCGAGCGGCTCTAGACGCTTCAGTGAGGAACCACGCGGCTGCTACGGTCGCAGGTTCGAATCCTGCCTCGGGCTTGGGTGTGTGTGATGTCATTAGGTTAGTTATGTTTAAGTAATTCTAAATTTAGGGGACTGATGACCTCAGCTGTTAAGTCCCGTAGACCTTAGAGCCTTTTTTTTGACTGGACAGCCATTATGTTGATACCACAGGTTTCTCCTAGTGTGAACAAGAACGTCTTCTAGTATCCATGGAAGATCCGTGGAGGATGTGATACTTCTGCAAATTCACTGTTTCGTCTATGAAAAACGGGCCTATGAGCTGATAGTTCACTATAGTAGTGGGACAAAGAGGCTTCTGGTCCACTTTCGGTATCAAATTAATTATGCAGATTAATTAATTGATACATTAATTACCGCCAACCCACCCTGTTGACATCATGGGTTTTCCCCAGGCGGCATATAAGTCCTCCCCAGAGAACTCCCAGCCCTCTCCCCTCCTGTGACGTAATCCAAGACAGTAGCCTGAGAAAAAATGGTAGGAAATTCAAATTTATTGGTGGGAATATAACTTTGAGGTCTGGAGGCCAACTGACCTACCGACTGATCAGCAGAGGATGCCGCTGGCCCTCCCCTCCCTTCCCCTCCGCTATCTGGAAATTAGTGGGAAAAGGAATCAGTCTGTGTTGGCTGCCAGATAGGATGGATGTAGGTCTTATTATTTTCTACACAGTGCAGTACATCGTTTATTTGAACAATTTCAGTCGTCATTCATCAAGCACTAGACACTACCTCCATCCAATTTCGTCGACATCTACGGGATGTGGAGTGGATATTTTGTATTTTGGCTATTTGTCTATCACTGGAGAGTTGATGCAGCCAGTCTAGTTCTATATGGGATATAATGGTAGGACAGAAGCTATCACTGAAGTACAGAGGAGTAGCCGCCTGCAGATTTACAAGTGAACAGCTGCTGCTGGGAGGAACATAAGGATGAGCAATAATATTAGAACAGCAACCCACTGTTGCATTGCACCTCTTCTTCTTCTTCTTCTTCTCCTTCTTTTTTGTTACACACTGTAAATCGAAGAAGTGCCATTGACAACAACGATTCAGACTTTATAGTGGAATGTAAGGAGGTACTTGGGTTCCCTTCACTTTTATTATGAATAAACTTTGGGAGTCAACTTCTTGGGGCCTATGCATCAGTCTGTAAGATATCTTCAGTTGGTGGAATGGGTTAGGATGTCATAGTACCAAGGAACAAGGTACCTTACACCAATGCCATGGGAGGGGTATTGTTCTGCCAGGAGTTCTTGTGTGGTAGACTGAGGTATGCAAAGTGTCTGTTTTGTTGTGCATGGTCGTCGTCCATTTGCGAACTGCTTCAAGTACTGTACCCATATGGAGGGCAGCGTGCAAGTCAATGATGCGAGTATAGCGGCTGGCACGAAGTATCCATTTAAGTACCATATTTTGTGAAACTTGTAGACAGCCAATTTGTGTTGGACTGGCAAGGTCCCAGGCCGAGCTGCCAGACAGTGTTAGAGAGAACCGTCACTTGTGTAATGGAAGCTTTGCTGTGATACTGAAGTCAGTACTCTTGAAAAAAGGGAGGAGTTTCTTGGTCATACCAGAAGCTTTGTTCCTGAGAGAGTCAATATGTATATGGTGAAAGAAGCGTTTGTCCAAAATGACCCCCAGGTAAGTCACTGTTGCCACCCCTCCCCCCCCCCCCCCCCCGCCCCTGGGAATATGTCGCCTATGCAGCCTCAAGTTGGCAGGCATCAAGGGACGTTTCTTGCTGAAATAGATCGCTGTCATTTTGGCGGGATTTAGTTGCACTATATTGGTCTTACACCAAGCGACTGTGGAATGGAGTTGATATTGAAGGCGGCAGATGTTGGCATGAATATGTCTTCAGCGGGTGAAACAAGCCGTATCATCAAACTGTGCAATTTGTATCCCTGTGAAGTTGGTATGTCATTTACATAGAGATTAAATAGTAGTGGGGATAAAACGGATCCCTGCGCAAGTCGCGTATCAGACGATTGGCCCTCTACTGTAATGGTCATTTTTCTGTCTGTCATAAAACTAGCTATACTATTGACATAACAATTGAGTATTGACAACAGTTCATCCAGTATTCGAATTAGTTGTTCCTTCTATACTTTATCGTAGGCCGTTTCAATATCTAGGAACACCGTTGCAGTAGCACTAGATACACTGAAATAACTGGTAAAATGTTCTACCAGACAAAGGAATTGCAGCTCTGTGGATAGTTTACGTTGGAAGCCATACTATTCTGACATGATCGTACTACCTGCCACTAGTGGTTCCAAAATGGGGCCTGGATGACTCTCTCGAAGATTTTGCACAAATCACTAAGAAGACTAATGGGTCGGTAATTTGTGGCCAGAGTGATGTCCTGTGGTTTTGGTATACCTACCTTGGCGATCTTCCAGGCAGTGTGGAAATACTTCGTAAAGAGACAGCCACTGTAAATTCTTGCCAAGAGTACCAATGGTTTACGTGGTAAGTTCTTCAGGTGTAAGTTGCTGATCTTGTCAACGCCAGGTGCCTTGTTCCTATGTAGCTTCCTGAGTATAGTTTGTAACCTCCCCCTCACTTATCGACCCTAATGACAGTGAAAAATTAAACCGCGTGTACCTAATGGAAATTTGTGAAAAGCAATCGTCACCGAAGTTAATCTGTCGGTAAAGAGGGAGGAAAGGGTTACATCTAAATGAAAGGAAAAATGCTAATGAAACTGGTGGAAATTAATTTTGAAATAGGGGTAAAGTTAATAAAGAAAGTAAATGTGCGGCCGTTACGTTAACAATCAACTAGCGGTAATTAGATATTTGAGATTTCGGGGAAATTACGGTCGCCAGTCCTAAGGACAATTACTATAGTAACTGAAAAAGAAAGATTATTACACATATAATTAGCACTAGAAGTGTGGCAACTGAAGGTTGACACATGTAGTGTGAAAACTGAAAGTTTGTCAGAAGTAATAAATTTCGCTACGCTCTGACTTAATTTAGCAAAAGAATTAATAAAACCGGAAAATCGAAAGTTAAGTTAGTGACTGAAGTTAATAGTGAGCTTCCTTTCTGAAGCACATCGAAATTCAGTAAAATACGATTAGTCTTGGACTACCTCAACAATCATTTCAAAAGCTACTTGAATCTACGCAATTTAGAAATAAGAGATTTAACTTTGAACTTGAATTAAATGATTCTGAACAATTAACAATAGTAAAATTTAGTACATACCAAGCTGAGCTGCAGTCACAGGTAAGCTAAAATATGTTAACAAAACTCGCACTCTTAATTTGTGCTTGTGTAATCTAAATATTGTAGCCAGCCATGAATACTTTAACTGAACTTTGAAATTTAAGCAGTGGAATGCTATAACATTACTTTAATGCTGGCGTTTGAATTTCAACGACACTCGGGTTCATTCCGGAAAAGGAAGGGGCCCTGCTTGGTAATGCAATTGGGACAATGAGCAACAAATGTTCATACTAAGTTGCTGTAATTATAGTTACGAAAATGGTACAGTTTGAAAAGCTGAGGTCTGCCATACAGTTCTAAAACTTTACGTGCTTCCAGTCTTCTTTGTTGGTTGATTGAAGGTTTGAAGCCGTCGATCGAGGAGGTGGCGACAGTCACTCATTGTCGGCCGTCGCTGTTGCAGAAGCTGGATGTTGGCGCGCCTTCTTCTCGACACGGTCACCAGGCGAAACGGGCTCTTGATGTGCGCCAGCTAATGCTTCCCGTCCGCGACACCACGTCAGAAACTATTATCGCAAGTCGAGCGCAATTACATGCTGCCAAACCCCGAAAGCGCAGCAACTCGCGGGAGCTTCACACAATACACCTGCTCCACTCGCTACTCCAGCCAGACTTCCCGCTCTGCCCGCGCTCCACGCGGCAGAGTTAACACTACCAAAGATCCTACACACTTTGATTCTTCACACGACCCATCGACGTAATCGTTCGATAGCAAGACCCAGCGTAAAAATACAAATAATATTTACGAAACAAACCAATTATACACTCCTGGAAATGGAAAAAAGAACACATTGACACCGGTGTGTCAGACCCACCATACTTGCTCCGGTCACTGCGAGAGGGCTGTACAAGCAATGATCACACGCACGGCACAGCGGACACACCAGGAACCGCGGTGTTGGCCGTCGAATGGCGCTAGCTGCGCAGCATTTGTGCACCGCCGCCGTCAGTGTCAGCCAGTTTGCCGTGGCATACGGAGCTCCATCGCAGTCTTTAACACTGGTAGCATGCCGCGACAGCGTGGACGTGAACCGTATGTGCAGCTGACGGACTTTGAGCGAGGGCGTATAGTGGGCATGCGGGAGGTCGGGTGGGCGTACCGCCGAATTGCTCAACACGTGGGGCGTGAGGTCTCCACAGTACATCGATGTTGTCGCCAGTGGTCGGCGGAAGGTGCACGTGCCCGTCGACCTGGGACCGGACCGCAGCGACGCACGGATGCACGCCAAGACCGTAGGATCCTACGCAGTGCCGTAGGGGACCGCACCGCCACTTCCCAGCAAATTAGGGACACTGTTGCTCCTGGGGTATCGGCGAGGACCATTCGCAACCGTCTCCATGAAGCTGGGCTACGGTCCCGCACACCGTTAGGCCGTCTTCCGCTCACGCCCCAACATCGTGCAGTCCGCCTCCAGTGGTGTCGCGACAGGCGTGAATGGGGGGACGAATGGAGACGTGTCGTCTTCAGCGATGAGAGTCGCTTCTGCCTTGGTGCCAATGATGGCCGTATGCGTGTCTGGCGCCGTGCAGGTGAGCGCCACAATCAGGACTGCATACGACCGAGGCACACAGGGCCAACACCCGGCATCATGGTGTGGGGAGCGATCTCCTACACTGGCCGTACACCACTGGTGATCGTCGAGGGGACACTGAATAGTGCACGGTACATCCAAACCGTCATCGAACCCATCGTTCTACCATTCCTAGACCGGCAAGGGAACTTGCTGTTCCAACAGGACAATGCAAGTCCGCATGTATCCCGTGCCACCCAACGTGCTCTAGAAGGTGTAAGTCAACTACCCTGGCCAGCAAGATCTCCGGATCTGTCCCCCATTGAGCATGTTTGGGACTGGATGAAGCGTCGTCTCACGCGGTCTGCACGTCCAGCACGAACGCTGGTCCAACTGAGGCGCCAGGTGGAAATGGCATGGCAAGCCGTTCCACAGGACTACATCCAGCATCTCTACGATCGTCTCCATGGGAGAATAGCAGCCTGCATTGCTGCGAAAGGTGGATATACACTGTACTAGTGCCGACATTGTGCATGCTCTGTTGCCTGTGCCTATGTGCCTGTGGTTCTGTCAGTGTGATCATGTGATGTATCTGACCCCAGGAATGTGTCAATAAAGTTTCCCCTTCCTGGGACAATGAATTCACGGTGTTCTTATTTCAATTTCCAGGAGTGTATATCGACATAAATGCATAAAATATATATATATATATATATATATATATATATACAAATAGTAAAATAATTACAATATACGAAGACACAGAAATGTTATATATTCAGGCAACAAAAATAAGGAAAACAAATTTATAGTACAATAGATGGAAATAGGAGGATATGCATTTCCGGCGTTACAAGTTCTAATTTCGGTTGGTGTAGTTAGAAGGGGACAGAACTAGTCGGGAGTGGTGATGATCCGATGAACTAGTTGTATGGTAGCATACAAGTGTTTTCTCTGGGCTCTGTTCAGAGGCTCACACAGAAGCGTCATTTGGCACGCAAACGCCGTTGTGAATGTTTCCGATTTGGTGAGAGGGTCTTCTGTTAATGCCTGAGGAGTGTGGAGCGGTCGTTTGGGCGTGGTGTCGGCGCTCAAGTTTTTCACTAACAGCCATTCTTCTCCGGTTTGCAGGAGGAAGCTAGATATTTTATCAAGTAATCGTCATCGAAGCTGCCTTTCCAGGCGATGCATCCATAGGCGATAAGTTGGGTTACTAGTCCATTGATGTAGCTTCCGGTACCGGTTTTTCTGTAGCCATAATTCTTCAAGTATGGGAGGCAACGGATCGTGGGTACGGAAGTCATCAACAATCGTTATAGACGACAGTTTGTGGGCCTGCCGTAGTTTACTCATTAAGTAACAGACAGCATAATCGATTTGGGCCGGCGTCTGAATCTCCAGGGTAGCTACGATGATGTTATCTAAGTACCTCTTGAACTGGTGCCAGTTATTTTCCTGGTGAACTCGCAGGTTCGATAGGTGACTCGTTCTTTTTAGCGTCGCCAGAACAGGATCATTCCGACGATATGTCATTGATAGTAACAAGACGGGGGTCAATCCCAAGTCCATGGGTAATAACAATGTGAAGGACACCTTGACGCTGATGGCTTGGGGAGGGAGTGTGAGTCGGCTCAAGAGCTCCCGAGATCTCCAGATCAAAGTCCTGTTTAGGCAGTGCAGCACCAGTCCCCTAGGGTTGGTGATCCGTGAATTCCAGGCAGGATGCTTCACTTTCCAGTCGCCGCCAATAAACATCTTGCCATTTGGTTCTAAGAAAAGATGTAAATCTTACACTATGAGCTGCACCGTGTGGCAAATATATGCCGCCAAAAAAGTGATGTCTTCCAAATCCGTCCAGACTGAAACTGCAGTAGCCTCCAGCTCCAGTAGGTTGGGTAGGTCGACATGCCGGTGAGTAATAATACGACGAAGGTATACTATGTATCACTTTATAAATTCGATAATATAGCTGACTTTATTACGATGATCATCTCGCTCTGTGTAGGTTCCGTTAAAAGATCTCACTGCAACGAAAACACGCCTGATTAACGCTCCATCTCTCGAATCATATCTGTGAGACTCTCGTCATCTCAGAATTCTGGTACACTACTCCTGAACTAATCTTGCTGTGTCTATGGGGGCAGTATAATGTTTCACTACCTTCTCGACTCCCGGATTTCAGGTGAACAGCTGTGACTGGGGCGCGAAGTTCTACCTGCGTGTCAGGGTTGTACTGCCTCTGGTCAACAACCCATGCTTGCTGTGCCGGACAGCTGTTAATGATTCCAGACTTGCAAAAGTTGCCCTATCATTCCCAGAAGGACTGGGTACTTAGATGTGGCTAGGATAAATACCAGGATGTTGAACAATGTGCTTCCTCTCATCCCTCCTGCAAATCGAAAGTTCTGAGATGTGCTTACGAGAAAAAGCTGACATGGAAAGATCAGGGTCCAAGGAAACAGTCATTTTTCGTCGACAGCGATAAGACGGATAGAATAGAATGTTTGATGTGGGTGACCACCATATGTAGGGTAACAAATTTATGCATGTCGGATCACAAGCCCAGGTGTGACCCGAAAGTTATCGGCAACCACGTTATACAATTTTGTAAAGTGTCCTTAGCCGAAGAGCATTGCATTGCCAACTGGGGGTACTGTAGTATACAACTAAAGAATGGATCACGTGTCTGACCCTGTGCAGGATTGTTTAGGTGTTTTAAACCCTAACAAATAGTATTTACTATGTGCTTCTCTGTACTCTCCAACAGTCACAATCACATGGTGTCAGCTAACAAATACCTTACTGAACAGTTGCTGTATGTTTTTTTTTTTAACAACATTATACTGTATGTCTATTGAGATGAACATGCAAGTAGATTGCCGTCTCTGATGCTTTCTTGGAAAAGGGAACTATCTGCTTTTAAACTGACTTCCATCTGTGTTAAAAAATAACAGAAAGTGGACAGAGTGATCGATTGAGATGGAATTGTAACTAGGTATAATTTAGTGGTAGACTGATGATGCATTCTAGAGAGATAGAGATGTTACTGCAGTTCAGTCATCGCGTATTTAACAATTTTTTCCGTTCTTCTCTCGGAGTGTATCAGTTGTATGGGATAACCTGCATTCGACTCGTATTCAACTGCGTGTTCTGTGCGTGACTTACAACACTATCTGCATGCGATCGTTAACAGCAACCCTCTCAATACCACAGTCAGCAGAGGACTTCCAACGCATGTGTGGTGCAACATGTCCATCGATAGAAAACCTGTTTCCGCACGCTCCTCTAGATGAATGAAGATTTATGCGACATACTCCATTCCCGTGCCGAATGTTGAACATAAATCGAGTCTTCAGTTTCATAACTGTAGTGATTCTAAGTTTTTGGCAGATGTTTGTGAGGTACTGCAATAACAGTTTATATATCTGCTTGAAAGATATTGTGCGTGGATGAGACTGTGTTCTGTTCCTGGAGTTAGAGAATCATGGTGTGTAATTTCACATATCAAAGACCGCTCCTGTGGGTTTGGCTGTTACCTTGTAAGATGCATTCTCCGTGGCTGACAATCATTTTATAGGGCAGATGCGAGCATAGTGTAACTTTCGAACTATGATCAGATGTGTACAGGGGGCGCTATGCACCTCTGGAAAGCTATACTGTGCATGCATCACAAAGACTCTATGTTTTTCTTTGGTGCAGAAGGAAATAGTATTATCATGTAGTGAGTGAGACAGAGATCTTGCAGGGAGGATGTATGTCAGATGTTGGACATATATGACCTGCATTAGGGTATTAAGAGCCACTCCACATGACTATTATTTCGGACGTTGATTGAAACAACAGTCGAGATCGCAATAACATTTGTTTCTTATTACCAGTTTCGGCTTATGTTAAAGCCATCCTCAGATTTTTTAGGGCCTGCAACGATAGGAACAGCAAGGTTACAAACAGTACTACTGCACATAGCGTTAAAAGAAAACAGAGAAAATCCTGTAGTGTTTACCTGTAAGGCTGGTGCTGGTGGCTTCTCAGTTCTTCATATGATACTACGATCGTACACTGTGACTAATGGCTGTGGAGCCATGTGTTAGATGATATGCAATTCCCGCGCCGACTATGAATTACGTCAGTAGCAACCAATGGCAAACGCTTCACAACAATTCAAATGTCGTAGCTGAATGAAATTTGCGAAGTATTTCTCGTAAACCAAGTACGAATACATAAGAAGTTAAAACATTGTAAGCCATCAGGCAACTAGTCATTTATGTTTCCAATTTTTTTACGATTTTTGCCTTGTATCCTATCTTATCTTGGGAATCGAACCCGAGTCCTCCGCATGACAGCAATCTATGCTGACCACTCGGCTGCAAAGGCCGACATGGAGCACGCTACTTCTTCTTTATCTTTTCTTAGGGCTTCTTAGTGATGCATTCGCGTCTGTAGAGTGGTAAGAGTGACTATTTGCATGCCTTTACGGCGAGGACTGAAGAATATCCCCATATTCCGACCTGAAATTCCTACAATTAAATAGACAGATTTTATTGACACCTTAGACATGTACATTCTTTTAATTTTTATTCATTTGTATCCTAGCACAGCGTTTTGACCTGCTACCTATGTGCTGTAGCAGATCAAGTTACTCCTATTACAACAAATTTTTAACACTGTACATGTATTCTACTCAACAAATTAAGGATACCATCCAGCTATGTTATGTTAACGTATTAGTGAACTACGACTATGTCTCTGATCGTAATATGTTAATTTGTTAGTGTATTAAAATTGAGTTACATATATACAATAAAATACACCTTTGTTAATATTATTAAATCATCTCTTCGCAGTTACGTATCTTTATGATGTTAGAAAAATTATTTACCTTTATTACTATACCATTATTATATATTTATGTGACTACGCCTCCCACATATTAGGGTTGTGAAAAGATATAAAGATGTTACTATTAACTCTCACTCAGTTTCAGATTGTAAATAGGTGACATGGGCCCAGACTCCGACCATTGTACCCAGCGCGTGTTGCACTAATCTATGAGGTGATGAGATGAGGATGTGTATCGAGTGATTATAATTAAACTGACGGTGTTCCGAGTGCTGCAGTGGGGACTGTACGCATCGCAGGTATGTTCAGTAGTCGGTGCACTCGGGGGCCATGCGGAAAAAGTGACAGTTCTACTTTCTGCCACCAGGTGAAAATATGGCGCTGTAAGCAGTCAGAATGTGGTGTTGGTGCAGGAAAAGGGAAGGAACCATCAAACAGATGATGACGGTGGTTCTTGCACGTTTATTAGAATATGGTCACAAGTTACAACATGCATGTGTCGTCTCCCGAATCAGCAACATGCCGCGCGCATAACAGTTGCTCACAGCGCGACAGTTGCTCACAGCATACCCGATGTAATCAGAGCGATATGTCAACGTATGCTATCCTTAAGATCAGGAAGAGTCCGGTTACATCCCTGACAGACACGATCTTTCAGATGTGCCCACAACCAGAAGTCACATGGCTTTAGGTTCGGGAGATATAGATGGCCACACATGTTGCAATTGCCTAGAGATGATGCAGTCGTTACCAAAGGTTCTTCGAAGCAAATCTTTCACCTGGCAAGCGAAATGTAGTGCCGCCACATCTTGCATGAAAATAGTAGCGTGGACACAGTTGCGTTCTTGCAAAGCTGGAATCACGTGTTACACAGGGAAGTCCTTATAGCGTGTCACTGTACACCTAAAAGACCTACGAGGTGTCATTTCCTCGAAGAAAAAGGAAGTGAGAACGAAGGAGTTTGTGAAACCACGCCATACAATCAGCTAAGCTGAGTTAGGTGAATTTTCCTACCTGCACAAGGAGTAGCACAGTACAACCGCAAACGCCTCAGTTCGTTGCATTTACGGCACTGTGCAGAGTAAAATGTGCTTTTTCCGTCCAAAGAATATTCCCTGGGCGCATGTCATCCATTTCCAAGCGTGCCAAAAAACGGCGGACAAAGTCACGGCGTTGGTGCCTATCTTAGGCCTTCATTTGGTCCACCTTCTGAAATGTTTGGGGATACTAGTGTAAAATTTGTAGTAAAATCTTTTGAACTGTTGAACATGGGAGAGACAATTACCGTGACACAACTCGAGCACTAGCTGCAGAATTTCAGGCATGCGTTGTACGGTCTGCTATAGCTCTAGCAACTTCATCAACTACTGACATAGAATGGTTCGCCAACCTCTCCCGCTCCACCACCTAATTCACCTGTTTCTTCAGATTTCTTGATTATATTCTTTAGCCCATTACCGACATTGGGGACCTCTTAGCAGCTGCTTCTGTCTGTGATATTCCCGCAATGGAGCGTTGCAGTTGCCGCCGTTCTGATAAAACAACCTTACCCGCAGTGTTCGGTCTTTCTTCTCAGTAACCATCGCGTTTCATACGGAAAACTTCGACCTTCTTAACACTTTACACCGCCAGTCACTTTCCAAAAGAAATCAATATGCGCTGCCAAGCGACAAACAGCACACTGACGTCAGAACCGCAAACTTTTCGTAATCTGGCTGCTTACAGCGTTATATTTTCACCTTGTGGCAGAAAGTGGAAATATCATTTTTTCAGGATACTCTGTGAGTGCCGCTGATTAATAACCATACTTAGATGTTTCAGCAATGGAGAGACGTCTACAGACGTTAAAGTAACCTCTGGCGTGCCACAGGGGAGTGTTATGGGACCATTGCTTTTCACAATATAAATGACCTAATAGATAGTGTCGGAAGTTCCATGCGGCTTTTCGCGGATGATGCTGTAGTATACAGAGAAGTTGCAGCATTAGAAAATTGCAGCGAAATGCAGGAAGATCTGCAGTGGACAGGCACTTGGTGCAGGAAGTGGCAACTGACCCTTAAAATAGACAAATGTAAAGAATTGCGAATACATAGAAACAAGGATCCTTTATTGTATGATTACACGATAGCGGAACAACCACTGGTAGCAGTTACTTCCGTAAAATATCTGGGAGTATGCGTGCGGAACAATTTGAAGTGGAATGATCATATAAAATTAATTGTTGGTAAGGTTGAGATTCATTGGGAGAGTCCTTAGAAAACGTAGTCCATCAACAAAGGAGGTGGCTTACAAAACGCTCGTTCGACCTGTACTTGAGTATTGCTCATCAGTGTGGGATCCGTACCAGGACGGGTTAACAGAGGAGATAGAGAAGACCCAAAGAAGAGCGGCACGTTTCGTCACAGGGTTATTTGGTAAGCGTGATAGCGTTACGGAGATGTTTAGCAAGCTCAAGAGGCGGACTCGGCAAGAGAGGCGCTCTGCTTCGCAGTGTAGCTTGCTGTCCAGGTTTCGAGAGGGTGCGTTTCTGGATGAGGTATCGAATATATTGCTTCCCCCTACTTATACCTTCCGAGGAGATTACGAGTGTAAAACTGGAGAGATTGGAGCGCGCACGGAGATTTTCCGGCAGTCATTCTTCCCGCGAACCATACACGACTGGAACAGGAAAGGGAGGTAATGACAGTGGCACGTAAAGTGCCCTCCGCCACACACCGCTGTGTGGCTTGCGGAGTATAAATGTAGATGTAGATGTAGACCTGCGTTGTATACAGCCTCCACTGCAGCATTCGGAACACTGTTAGTTTAATTATAACTACCCGGTACATTTGGCAATGAGCCAGGAATCTCTATCAACTCTTTTTTCCCGCACAGCGCTCATCTTCATTGTGAGTTCTTTCCAAGCTGCCTCCTTTTGTGGCCATGGTTTCAATCTCCTTAGGCTTTAGGGACAGAATACCTGGAATTAACGTTATGCAGATCTTCTCGGCTGTCACCGGTCGTTAACTGAGATGACCCGGTGGGAGTAAATTTCGCTTTCGGTCTTATGGCTCTACTTGTACGAGATCGTATTCTCACTATCCGTACTGGTTGCTTCGCGTGGCCGGCCGGAGTGGCCGAGCAGTTCTAGGCGCTATAGTCTGGAACCGCGCGACCGCTACGGTCGCAGATTCGAATCCTGCCTCGGGCATGGATGTGTGTGATGTCCTTAGGTTAGTTAGGTTTAAGTAGTTCTAAGTTCTAGGGGACTGATGACCTCAGCAGTTAAGTCCCATAGTGCTCAGAGCCATTTGAGCCATTTTGCTTTGCGTCCTGGCAGTTACAAGCATTCGAATTTCCTGCCGCCGTCACACATCGTTGACCACGGAGCATCACGTTGCATCCCTTGCAGTGATGGATGCCTGCAGTACCTATTGCGAGTATGTATTTGCAAGATGCCTCAAAGCTCCTCATACCTCTCTGAATCGCAACATTTCGTATGTCGACACTGCTCGGACAACAAATCTCTAGCTTTCTGTATCATGATCTGTGCTCCTTCAATGACGAATGACGTCTTCCAGGGTTCAAACGTCGCCATACACTCAACTGTCATCTTTACACTGAAATATATATAAATATGAGGTGTAAGATCCATACATGGTGCTGCGTAATCTGTTCCAACGTATCGATTTTCTGTTTTATTCTATTCGCAAATTGGGCGAAAGTAAAATGACTGACTGTATGCGAGAACTATGTCACCTGTCGTTGGAAAGATTTTCCTTTCTCTGAGCATCTCTATTATAATTTCGTTTTGGCTATATCGACTTTTTACCGTCCTAGCAGTGCGTCTTTGCACTGACGTCTTGATTACAATTTCCTTTACAGATGCACGATATTTCTCAGAACACTTCCAAAAACGTCTTACATTCTCCTTCTCTACAACGGATCGTTCGTTTCTTTCTTTGTCATGTTGTTTCTCAGTGTTACTGTCGTGGTTTACCATTAATCTTGTCATCAGACACTAAAGACACTTTTCATTTTGCTATTGGCATTATCACGAATCTACCCGTATTACTCCTCTGCGTATGCACAGTGTTCCCTGGCAGCCCGAAGTCATATGGATTCACAGATTCGAGTATTATTCCACTTTGAGCGAACAACTGTTTTGTAATCATACTCTTTCGAAAGCAAGCTGCAGTTGCCTCTTATCCTAACAATAATCCCAATCCAACCATTGGTTTTAGCTAGTAATGAACCTATGTGATAGGTTCTACGATATTCTCACATTTCTCCTTCTCAGAACTGGTATGACATGAGTGATTCCAACTGTGTAGTCACAATTAGCTACATTTTCACGTTTAGTGAAGTGTACCGTTTTACTTTCTCTACATTATGAACGGATAGGTCTTTCTCAAAAAATAGTCACAACCACCTGTAAAAAATGAGGTAATAACTAATACTGTCGCTTAAATCGTTAATATCTATAGGCAGAGTTATGGTGCTATCTTGCTTACCTGGGGCGCTGTCGGAATTACTTCTGTGTCCGGGTATGACACGTTATTGCTACATTCTGCCAATCAGAACATTTTAAAACTACTCTCAAATGTAATAAACCAAAACTAATAAATTATATATAGCAGATGTCGGTGTTGTGCTGGATCGAAAGCTTAGAAACATCGAATCGACTTTTTACATCTATCTGTAGCTTTTAGGATACAATGTAAGAGGGCACAGATTGGTATAACCTGAGCGAAATTTGCGGTGCCTGTGCTATTTCTATATTATGATTAATTAAAACCGTGATATCATCGTAATTGTGATATTGCCGGAATCATTAGACGTGGTGGTTAACTAAACCACGCAACTACAGAGACAAGCAGGCCTACAGATTTCTTTCTAGAGGACACAGTATCGAGCAAATTTCAAGGCAGCTCCTAGGTGAATGACAACAGGAGTAGGGAGAATTCAGAAGTCGGAGAGACTGAAATACCTATAAGGATGGATTTCAACTGGTCTGACAAAAAATATGTAATAGGAGCACTCATAAAATGTGTTTAGCATACATCTACAGTAAGAAGAATATTTCAGTCAATCGAAAACTGAGACGTTAGCAGACGATGATCCACCCTGAAGCCTTACACACAGCAGAAAATTTGAACCTATCAAGAACAGGAGTACCTGAGAGGTTAGAACTTGTAGGAAGAAAAATTCTCAGGAAGGTAATGGGACCTCGAAGAACAGGAGACAATCAGTACAGAAGGCGAGCGAAACAAGAGCTTTATACCCAGACAGGGAAAATGTCGGACACCATCAGGAAAAAAAAAAAGCATTTTCTTGAGACATATCCTTAGACTGGACAACGGGAAGATGACACATCAAATGAACAAAATAACCAAAGTACGCTGGTTCAAGAGGTACAGAGAGATCATTAAGAAATGAAAATACAGGAAACAGAGATTTACAACAGGGTGATTTTAAAATAAAAATTCAGGTTTTCACAGGTTTCCAGAACAGAATTAGACCCAGTGCCAAATCGCCATGGACAGAAGAGAGAAGAAGGTTACCAGTATGAGAATGAAAAAATGCTGATCAAGGATAAATGCCAGCAGAAACGAAGCTGACCCTAATCAACGAGGACCTCAGATGGCCAAAACGACAAAAAGAACAAGAAAATCACGGGGCGGACTGAGACTTGCACACTGGATATTGGCGTTAGCGATGTGCACTGACGATTACGAAGCTGTTAAGATTCGTCTTCTTCGTTTTGCTGCCCTACACCAGTGGAGATGATATTTTATTCGGCCTTTCAGAATAACAATGATTGACTGCTGTACAAATTTCAATTCGATACTAAAAATAATTTCAGAGATATTTAAACTTACCTAAAAACGTAAATGTTATAACTTCTTATTTTATAATTTCATCCTGATATATTGAAAGGCGTCGGCTATCCACCCGACGTGTTTCATAAGCACGCAGTCGTCTGTTTCTGTCCTTCGCGACATTTACAGTTACAGGTACGTCACTGTGATGCAGTTTGAAGATGTACGCAGTTCGGAGCAAGGCGTCATCATTTCAGTCTTTCTACACAAATTTCTGCCTTTTGTATTAGTAACTGAAAGATGTTGGACTAGGTTCTTAGTTTAAGATCGTACGTAAATAGATTTGCTTCGCAAGAGTATCGTCTACAAGATGAGACTCATTACACGTCTATTCATTATTGCAACAGTATTCGTGGTTAAAGTCTATTAATCGGTTTCATTCGGGTCCGTATGCTCAGTACTGCGGGCTGTTGCTCTTTTTCTGTTTCAGGCGTACAGCCAGTGCTGTTGATACATCTGGTATCGTGATGTCCAATAAATGATTCAAATAGCTCTGAGCATTATGGGACTTAACTGCTGAGGTCATCAGTCCCCTAGAACTTAGAACTACTTAAACCTAACTAACCTAAGGGCATCACACACATCCATGCCCGAGGCAGGATTCGAACCTGCGGCCGCAGCGGTCGCGCGGTTCCAGACTGTAGAGCGTAGAACCGCTGGGCCACTCCGGCCGGCGATATCCAATATTTCACTATTCACCACGTTGTTGTGTACGTCGACGAGCTCCATGATTTGCACTTCTCCGTTGAACTTGATGTTGACTTCTCTGGTCTCTGTCGTCTGTGAGGCGCTATTGACCACCATCCTCTTCTTTCTCGCCATCTCAGGCGATCCGTGCGTCCATCCAGCTGAGGTGTCTGCGACCCTTGATGATTTAGAAATTTGCCTTCCTTCTGGGAGGCCGTCGTGACTTCCGTTTGGGCGCCCGTCCGCGTCGCTCGCGACTCCGCTTGAGGTCGATGATGGTAGGCCTCCCTCACCAGGATGCAGGTCGCTTCCATCTCGGTGTGGAGAGCCACTCTGAAGGGGGTCTCGGCCTCTTTCAGGGCGGCGTCGAGGTCGGCGCACTGGGTGCCCTCGCACATCGTGACGCAATTCGTCTCGTTATGGCAATATTTCACTACGTGGTCTTCTTCTTGACACCTGAAGAACTGTGGTTTCATGTTCATTCCCACCTGCGTGACAAAGCCCTGCAACTTGCGCAGCTCGATTAACTTGTTGGCGTCTTTCTGCTGCCACTGGTTCTCGGCTGTTCTCACAGCCAAGATGAATGGCGGCGGCTTCTTCATATTTGTTCTGTTGTGCAATCTTACGGCCACGTCACAGAACCCAGCTCTGTGTAGTCCTTTTCGGACAATCTCATCGTTGCACAGCCAAGGCAATCCTCTCAGAAATGCTTTGGCTGTCGTCTTCTTCGTCTTCTGCGGCATTTTCTACGGCGCTGGAACGATGTGCTTGTCCAATAGAAGAGAGAGAGTCTCATAGTCGGACCAACTGTCCACCTAGAGCTCCAGGAGGTTGCCATTGTCGATGCACGTAATGCTGATAACGTCTTTTGCTGTGTCCTCGAGCAGGCCGAACAATTCCACCCATACCCCATTCTTGTATCGGACATAGAATTGGGGGGGGGGGGGGTGCCTCCACCAGGGGTCTGCTGTTCTGCCCCAAGGTCTCGTGGTCGGCGGTCGGCTGCAGTTCTTCTTCTTCTTCTTCTGAGTGGCAGGAGGCTTCGATAACGTCGGCGAGGCTTTCCCCAACAGCACTGCCCTGTTCGTCTCCCGAGTTTTTATGCTCGGTTGACTCAACGGGCAGCCCCGCCGAGTCGCATTCTGTCGATCGAACTCTGTTCTGCTTCCCGAGCCGCATGGCCTTGCCCATGGGCACGCAAGCAAACACGACAATTTGGCAGTCGTTGTTAAGACAGCAACAAGAGAAATTGGTACTCACGCGCGCTACCCTTGATGCTCAGTCTTCTCAGCTTAGCAGTAGCAGAGCACTCATTTTCGAACAGACGATGGGTTCGTTTGAGCCAAGGATAATTGTTTATACTGTGGTGGCAGTCTTTATGCTTTGGGCTATTTATCTTACATTTATTTTGATTTTTGTTTTTTGACTGGGAGATGGATATTTGAATACTGAATACACATTAGTACTGAGGAAAAAACCTCCCTAAAAACCTCAGTAGGATTATTGATAGATTATAATATTCTCAATTAATATTCTTCCTTATTTTAGTTCTGTAAGTGCTGGAGTATAGCCCTCTTCTTGCTGAATTCCTTCGATGGTGTGTACTTCTGGACATATTCAAAAATGGTTCATATGGCTCTGAGCACTATGGGACTTAACAGCTGTGGTCATCAGTCCTCTAGAACTTAGAACTACTTAAACCTAACTAACCTAAGGACATCACACACATCCATGCCCGAGGCAGGATTCGAACCTGCGACCGTAGCAGTTGCACGGTTTCGGACTGCGCGCCTAGAATCGCGAGACCACCGCGGCCGGCGGACATATTATTTGTATTGCCCTTGCGATAGTGTTCGGTGGATACGGATGTTTATATCTTGAAAAATTAAGCTTTATCGGCGATTGTTTTAGCAGCTGCGCTGTTTTTGATTCTGTTGTTAATCTAGATATGCCGTAGTTTGCTGTCAGATGTATAAGTCTTTCCTCTATCGGCTGTATATTGGCCGAATGATGTATACCTTTTTTACTAGTACTTGGATTAGTTATTACCGCTATCCGCAACATTCTTCTTTC